>NC_132938.1:42980606-43283636 GCF_034638445.1 Ciconia boyciana
GGTCTATCTTTGAGGAAAAGACAGATCTAGATTTCTCTTTCCTGACTGTGTGGGGATGGGAGGAGAATATTTGTAAAACATCTGTGAACTTGGGAGAAAGCTACAGAGGTGCACACATTCACACACTTTCTTGTGGACATGAATTTACCTAAGTTCACAACACAACCTTCGGGTGAGCCAGATGTTCTCGTCAGAGGCTGTCAGACCTGGCAATAATCAATGTCTGCTCCAGGAAAAGGTTGAAACAATTGGTCCTCTTGGCGGGCACAGTAGAAAGCATATTTGTGTTAAAGTAACTAAGTCTTTTTTACTAGTCCTAATGTTCTTTATCTTCGCTCTAACAATTCTCACCGCTTTCATCTCATTTGATATTATGACGCTCCTCAGAATTTTTACCGTGACGTTCCTACATATAGTGCTTCTTATATGCAGGTTTTATATTTTACCCTATCATTTCACAGAAGCTACCTTGGAATTTTAATGCCAACCAGTGGGTTTGCTTTTGATACAATCTACACTTACACTTGAGTCTTGAAGTCAATTTTGCTCTAAAAAATGTGAGTGATGATGAATGTGAAAGAGGAGGAGAAAGTGGTAAAAATAATTTTGTTTAAACAGACAAACTCATGAATTCTACTAACAGTTAATGGATGGGAAAAAGTGAAACTGAAATATTGAAGACAAAACTGAGAGGATAATAAGAACAGAAAGAAATTAAGATGAGTTACTCTAATAGAAAAGGAAAAAACCTTACTATAAAGAATTTGAATTATTTGAAAAGTATGTCTGGTTTCAAAAGATGTGTATAAATCAAGTAGATGCACGGGGTCTAAATGATGTGCATCTATATGCACGATACACATAAAGACTGAGTAAGTGAATTGTAAAAAGGTAATGTCTACATTAAGGGCTATATAAGCTACTACAGGATGAAGAATTTGCTCCAGTTTAATCAGCATGGATTTCACTGTTGGAGTAAAAATGAGCAAGATAAAAAGAAAGACAATGTTGTAGCCTGTGCTAATCATAGAAATATAAAGGTTATGAATAACTAATACAGGGGAAAATGAAAAATGGAATACAGAAGAGAAGCCTTAATGGTGAAATGAAAAACGTGTCTCAAAATGGAGGAGTGAATCTTTGTAACTGAAAAAAAGTACTAATGTAGCTACATTGAGCATCTACATTATTTATAGCAGCTTAGACCTCCTGACTGATTTTGTCCTGCACTTGAGGTTCCGGTGCAGAAGTGCATGAGCCAAACTTCCTCTCCAAGTTCTGAACAGCACACAGTGCACATGTGCTGCATCCTGAACATCAGCTCCTACTCTGACATCCAGGAGAACGGACAGTTTAGACTTTCTCGTTCTTGAAGGAATAATGTTATAACAGGGGTGAAACAGTGTGACAGCAATAGAAAAGGTTAAAAAACATCAATGAAAGGAATTAAATGATGCATTTACCTGTGACAGCAGAGGACTAGATTCAACAGAAATTTCTAGTCCTTTGTTCTTATCCCAGCAGACTGCTGAGAAGGCAGGCAAGCAGATTACAGAAACCAGAAATTTCACTTCTGGAATCACTGGGCCATTCAGGAGAGATTAAGTTTGCAATGTCGAGGCCCACTTCACTGTGTGAGGTTATGATCTCAACCTTTCCCTTTTACACTGAGAAGGGATAGCATAAGATTCATGACTGGCAAGAAGCATCTACTTTCAAACATCCCACTATAATCACACCTGCAAATGTTGGCAGTAAAATCACAGGAAATCACTGAGTAGAATTACATTTTCACATGGAAGGGAAATGGAGGCTAGCTGCCCACAGCTTGAGTTTTATTAATGCATGCAGCATCATATCAGACATCTGAATTCTGCAATCAAAATCAATATTGTTCTGCTGGGGTTTTTTTACTGTCTACATCCAACAAGCTAACATTTCTTTTTCCACTTCTATGCTATTCTTCATTTGCTTATTAAAGTATAGTTCCTGTAGAAATTTTCATTTCACTCTTACTTCCAGAACATTGGTATCCCAGGTAGTCTGTTTTATGAAGCAATTTCTGTTACAAAAATGTGTAACAACTTTTAGCCTTCTGTATTGGAAATCATGTTATGTTGTATTTTAATGATGTTAGAAGACATTTGTATTCAAACCATAAGATTCTTTAAGTATTGCTCTCTTCTTGATGCCCTTGTAAACAATACCATCTTTCTTTAATTTTTCCATATACTTGAGCTACAATTGCTTTTTGGTACTTTCTCAATATTTCAGTACTTTATTTTCAGCACTTTTCATGGAATTCTTTTTTAGGAATCTATCTAGTAATAAGTGTGCCAAATAAGCATGGAGGCAAATAACCATTGTAGCAGAACTCCAGATTCTTCTATCACTATATTTTCCTCATGTTAAAACTACATAACACTTTCTACATTTATTTAAAATGCAATTTGCATAATGTCCTGGTATTTTTTGAATCATTTTGTAGCATATTTTGTCTGCTCTACAGCAGTTTATTGAATAAATTTGAGAGATGAATTTTATTTTTATGACCACTGGTATTTTCCTCAATAACCACTGTACATGGTTTACATTCTCATTTCAGTGGCCTGAATGGTTTGAACTCTGTGCAAATTTCTGTTCATTTTCCCTTCCAAGTTTATTAACACCTGCCCACCGAACTCAGTTAAACTTACTTTGAAGTATCTCTTATTTTCATGTAGACATCTCTGCCACTCAAACTACTACCAAATTTCCTGCAGTAATACACAGGTTCTTCTAAATCCTGCTTTGTCTCAGCTACAAGATTGTCTCATTCTTTTTGTAGACTACAGCTAATTTCAAACTAAAAATGCCTTTTCCTGATGATTCCATTTCCAACCACGTTAGGGAATCTTCAGTGAGAAAATGATAGTGAGAAAGAAACTAAAATATAAATCAGTATAATGTGACCATGAGAACTGAAGAGAAGCAACAGTGTAAGAAAGATGGTAAATTGTCAAAACTATGCATAGTTCTAAAGATCTCTGAGTAAAAAGGACTTAGCATAGGTATTTATACAGAAAATGAGAGGGAGCTGACTCAACAGAAAATTATCTGTGGTGTGGCAAGCAAAATCATGAATGATAGAGATAAATCTGGTATCAGAAAATTAAGGTTTTTTAAAAAAATCCAGTATACATTGTAAAGAAGAACAGAGGAACTACCAATGCCATTTAATGCTTTCAAAGCATAGTAATAGTGCACTAGAGATTCATTTCATATTAATAACAAAGTCTGAGTTGCCAAAGAAACAATCCTATGTTATTTAGAGAGTATTCCACAGCAGGCCACTTTCTGAATAAACTAGGAATTTGCCATGAATCTATAGCATAAAAAATGATAGCAAACATACTCTACATATTCATGAAATAGTATCTAGTATCTCTAGGACTACCTCAAGATAAGACATGAATAAATCTGCAAATTCAGCCCAGAAAGTGTTTATGAAACAGTAATAGCTCCTCTCTAAAGTCTTCAGACTTCAAAAGTAGCAGAAAAAGAACTAAACCTCATACTTGTAAAGAAGCTTTTCCAGGCTATTAATAAGACATTAGCACTAATAAAGGAATTAAAAACATCAACGAGCATTACATTCTGCTTCCTTTCCCTTGTTAAAGGACATGAATATGTAATACAGAAATTAGATTATACTTAACACTAGCAACATTAATTGTTGCACCAGACTATTTGGCATCTTAGAGTTTCAGAATAATTTAAAAACATTAATTTAGCTGTGCAACACCCTTCTGAAGTAAGTGCTACTAGTACTTACTTCTATGAATTGTACAAAAGACTCATGGAAGGCAGCTGACATTTCCAAAACTCAGCAGTCAGCCAGCATAATTAGTAAAAGATACATATAGTTCTCTAACTATATAGGGAGCATTAAACTTCCCTTTTTGCTAACATAATATTCATCTTGATATACTAAATGGAATAAAGCCATTCAGTAATATAGCTACAAGCATGAGATTTAGATCCAAAATACCAAGTAAGCAAAGTATTTATGAGGATTCAGGAGAAACCTCTTTAGACTGCAGTCAGTTCAAGACTATATGACAAAACAAATTTAAGTAAACCCAAATGTAAAATAATTATGAGGAGTTAATGAGATTCTCACATGTGTAAAAAGACAAATCAGATGGATGGTCAGGACAACTAAGCAACACTATATAGCACTGAGAATACAGTCCAACAAGCAGCTTAAGCCAGTCATTGCCCTTTCTCCTTTCCTCACCTTCACACCATTTGCCCACCTGCTCCAGCTTCCCCACCATCAGCCTGTGCCAACACCTGTGTCCTGGTTTTGTCTGGGATAGAGTTAATTTTCTTCCTAGTAGCTGGTATAGTGCTGTGGTTTGGATTTAGTATGACAATAATGTTGATAACACACTGATGTTTGAGTTGTTGCTAAGTAGTGCTTACACCAGTCAAAGACTTTTCAGCTTCCCATGCTCTGCCAGGTGCACAAGAAGCTGGGAGGGGGCACAGCCAAACTGGCCAAAGGGCTAATCCATACCATATGCCATCATGCTCAGTATAGAAACTGGGGGGACTTGGCCAGGGGGCATCAATCGCTGCTCGGGGACTGGCTGGGTGCTGGTCGGTGGGTGGTGAGTGGTTGCATCACTTGTTTTTTTCCCGGGGTTTTGTTCCTCTCTCGCTCTCTTGTTGTTTTCCTTCTCCTTACAATTTTTGTTGTTGTTGTTCCCATTATTAAACTGTTCTTATCTCAACCCACGAGTTTTCTTACTTTTGCTCTTCCGATTCTCTCCCCCATCCCACCGGGGGCGAGGGTGAGCGAGTGGCTGTGTGGTACTTAATTGCTGACTGGGGCTAAACCACAACAGCCTGGTAAATCAGACAGTGGAACTGATCCAGCTTTTTTTTTAGTAAAACATAAAACTTCATATGTTCCAAACATAAAAGAGTGGGGATGGGAGTTGGCATGGTTTCTTTTCAGTTGAACCAGCTCTTTCGCCCAGTTCACTGTCCAAGTGTCGTGGTTTAGCCCCAGCTGGCAACTAAGCACCACACAGCCGCTCTCTCACTCCCCCCCCAGTGGGATGGGGGAGAGAATCGGAAGAGCAAAAGTAAGAAAACTCGTGGGTTGAGACAAGAACAGTTTAATAATTGGAACAAAATAATAATAATAATAATAATAATAATAATGAATTATACTGAGAAGGAATACAATGAGAGAGAAAGAGGAACAAAACCCAAGGGAGGGAAACAAAAGGGAAAGGGAAAAAAAAAAAAAAAAAATAATACAATAAAATAAAATTATACAACCGCTCACCACCCGCCGACCGACGCCCAGCCAGTCCCCGAGCGGCGATCGCAACCCCCGGCCAACTCCCCAGTTTATATACTGGGCATGACATCATATGGTATGGAATAGCCCTTTGGTCAGTTTGGATCAACTATCCTGGATGTGCCCCCTCCCATTTCTTGGGCGCCTGGCAGAGCATGAGAAGCTGGGGAAAAAACAAAAAAAAGGTCCTGACCAATGTAAATACCGCTTAGCGACAGCCAAAACATCAGCGTGTTATCAATATCATTCTCATACTAAAATCCAAAGCACTGCACTATACCAGCTACTAGGAAGAAAATTAACTCTATCCCAGCCGAAACCAGGACAGTATCCACCCCTTATTCCATACCATTTACGTCATGCCCAGGTTCTACCCTTTCTAATACAATTAATCACCACCATTTTTTTCCTGTCTCTTGGTATATATATATATATATATATATGTACACACAATTATCATTCCCTTGGTCTATGAGTCATCCTTCTAAAATGTTTATTAAGGTCATTTAGTTCATGACTTTGGGCTTCATCTGTCATAATAGTCCTTCAGGGCAGAAGAGATGCTGCATGGTGCTGGATTGTTCTGAATCTGAATTGTTCTGGATTGTTCTGATGCTGAAGCCAGTTCCTGGTTCCATCACTTCTGCACTTTGCTTGCTTTCATCGGGTTCATTTTTCACTAATCTGGGTGATCCTTATTGAAATACCATTGATATGGTGTATAATAACCATAAAAGTGATGACACACAGTATTATATAGCAATTAACATCATACCATTTAGTTCATTGGCTATTCTCACCCAAAATCAAATCCCCTTGAGGTACACATTGGACTTCCCATCCTTTCTCGCATTACCCACCAAGTACACCAAGTCCTTGAGAGCAAAGCAATCCCACGAATGGGCTTGCCTTTGCCTGAGGCAGGAGTAACCCAAACTGTCTTCCCCAGTATGTTTTTATGTGTACTACAGGGACCTTATCCCCTTCTACAGTGTGTAAAAGTTTTGATTGGGCAGGGCCAGCTCGATTGACAGATCCTCTAATGTTGACTAACCAGGTGGCCTTTGCTAAATGTGTATCCCAATGTTTAAATGTCCCACCACCCAGTGCTCTCAGTGTAGTCTTTAACAGTCCATTATATCGTTCAATTTTCCCAGAGGCTGGTGCATGATAGGGAATGTGATATACCCACTCAATGCCATGCTCTTTAGCCCAGGTGTCTATGAGGCTGTTTCGAAAATGTGTTCCGTTGTCTGACTCAATTCTTTCTGGGGTGCCATGTCGCCACAGGACTTGCTTTTCAAGGCCCAGGATAGTGTTCCGGGCGGTGGCATGGGGCACAGGATATGTTTCCAGCCATCCGGGTGGTTGCTTCCACCATTGTAAGCACATAGCGCTTGCCTTGGCGGGTTTGTGGGAGTGATATAATCGATCTGCCAGGCCTCCCCATATTTATATTTTAGCCATCGCCCTCCATACCACAGAGGCTTTAACCGCTTGGCTTGTTTAATTGCAGCGCATGTTTCACATTCATGGATAACCTGTGCAATAGTGTCCATGGTCAAGTCCACCCCTCGATCACGCGCCCATCTATATGTTGCATCTCTTCCTTCATGGCCTGAGGTGTCATGGGCCCACCGAGCTATAAATAATTCACCCTATGTTGCCAGTCCAGATCCACCTGAGCCACTTCAATCTTAGCAGCCTGATCCACCTGCTGGTTATTTTGATGTTCCTCAGTGGCCCGACTCTTGGGTACGTGAGCATCTACGTGACGTACTTTTACAATCAGGTTCTCTACCCGGGCAGCAATATCTTGCCACAATGCTGCAGCCCAGATGGGTTTGCCTCTGCGCTGCCAATTGTTCTGCTTCCATTGCTGTAACCACCCCCACAGGGCATTTGCCACCATCCATGAGTCAGTATAGAGATAGAGCACTGGCCACTTTTCTCGTTCAGCAATGTCTAAAGCCAGCTGAATGGCTTTAGTTCTGCAAATTGGCTCGATTCACCATCTCCTTCAGCAGTTTCTACCACTTGTCGTATAGGACTCCATACAGCAGCCTTCCACCTCCGATGCTTTCCTACAATACGACAGGACCCATCAGTGAACAGTGCATACTGCTTCTCATTTTCTGGCAATTTATTGTACAGTGGGGCCTCCTCAGCACGCGTCACCTCCTCCTCTGGCGATATTCCGAAACCTTTGCTTTCTGGCCAGTCCATAATTACTTCCAAGATTCCTGGGCGATTGGGGTTTCCTATCCGAGCCTGGGTTGTGTGATCAGTGCAACCCACTTACTCCACGTAGCATCAGTTGCATGATGTGTAGAGGGACACTCCCTTTGAACATCCATCCCAGCACCGGCAGTCGAGGTGCCAAGAGGAGTTGTGCTTCAGTACCAACCACTTCTGAAGCAGCTCGAACCCCTTCATATGCTGCTAATATCTCTTTCTCAGTTGGAGTATAGCGGGCCTCAGATCCTCTGTATCCGCGAGTGCGAAACCCTAGGGGTCGACCTCGAGTCTCCCTGGTGCTTTTCTGCCAGAGGCTCCAGGTAGGGCCATTCTCTCCAGCTGCAGTGTAGAGCACATTTTTTACGTCTTGCCCTGCGAACTGGCCCAAGGGCTACTGCATGAACTATCTCCCGTTTAATTTGTTCAAAAGCTTGTCGTTGCTCAGGGCCCCATTTGAAATCATTCTTCTTCCGGGTCACTTGGTAGAGAGGGCTTACGATCAGACTGTAATTTGGAATATGCATTCTCCAAAAACCCACAACGCCTAAGAAAGCTTGTGTTTCCTTTTTGCTAGTTGGTGGAGACATGGCTGTTATTTTGTTAATCACATCCATTGGGATCTGACGACGTCCATCTTGCCATTTTATTCCTAAAAACTGGATCTCCTGTGCAGGTCCCTTGACCTTACTTTGTTTTATGGCAAAACCGGCTTTCAGGAGGATCTGGACTATTTTCTTCCCTCTCTCAAAAACTTCCTCTGCTGTATTGCCCCACACAATAATGTCATCAATGTATTGCAGATGTTCTGGAGCTTCGCCCTGTTCCAGTGCAGTCTGAATCAGTCCATGGCAAATGGTAGGGCTGTGTTTCCACCCCTGGGGCAGTCGATTCCAGGTGTACTGAACACCCCTCCAGGTGAAAGCAAACTGTGGCCTGCACTCTGCTGCCAAAGGGATTGAGAAAAACGCATTAGCAATATCAATTGTAGCATACCATTTGGCTGCTTTTGACTCCAGTTCGTATTGAAGTTCCAGCATGTCCGGCACAGCAGCACTCAGGGGCGGCGTGACTTCATTCAAGCCACGATAGTCTACTGTTAGTCTCCACTCTCCATTAGACTTTCTCACTGGCCATATAGGACTGTTAAAAGGTGAGCGAGTCTTACTGATCACTCCTTGGCTCTCCAGTCGACGAATCAGCTCATGGATGGGAATCAGGGAGTCTCGGTTGGTACGATATTGCCTCCGGTGCACCGTTGTGGTAGCAATTGGCACCCGTTGTTCTTCAACCCTCAGCAACCCCACAACAGAAGGGTCCTCTGAGAGACCAGGCAAGGTAGATAGCTGCTTAATTTCCTCCATCTCCAAGGCAGCTATACCAAAGCCCACCGGTACCCTTTTGGGTCCTTGAAATACCCTCTCCCTGAGGTAGTCTATGCCAAGGATGCACGGAGCCTCAGGGCCAGTCACAATGGGGTGCTTTTGCCACTCATTCCCAGTTAGGCTCACTTCAGCCTCCAAGACAGTCAGCTGTTGGGATCCCCCTGTCACTCCACAAATACAGATGGGTTCTGCCCCGATATAGCTTGATGGCATTAGGGTACACTGTGCACCGGTGTCTACTAGAGCCTTATACTCCTGTGGGTCTGATGTGCCAGGCCATCGAATCCACACAGTCCAGTAAACCCGGTTGTCCCTTTCCTCCACCTGGCTGGAGGCAGGGCCCCCTAATTCTGGTCATAATATTCATTACCCATTTCTTGTATATACGAGTCAGGAGTTTCTTCATTAAAATCAGAAGTAAGATCAGCCCTTTTACTCTGTCTGGGGAATTGTCCACTGGAAACTGGAGCAGCAATTTTCCTGGAAGAACCCCCTTTGGTGATTGTTTTTCCTTGCAACTCACGTACCCGTGCCTCTAGGGTTGAGGTAGGTTTTCCATCCCACTTCCTCATGTCCTCTCCGTGGTCACGCAGGAAAACCATAGAGTGCCCCGTGGTGTGTACCCTCTATATCCTCTCTCTTGAGCAGAAGAACGCTGACTCCTAATAGCTGAGACACTGGTCCGTATAGGTGGGGAGTAGGACATATCTTCTTTGAACCGTTGGAACTCCTGGGACAGTTTCTCCACAGCTGAGACAAGGGAGGAAGAGATACTTTCTTCATATTCCCGGAGGTTACTAGCAGCTTCATTCACTGTTGGACCGTCTCCGTCTTTCCAGGTCAGTATTGCCAATGAGTTGGCACACGACGGTGGTGCGTTTCGTACCAACTTCCGCCACATAGGTCTTGTGCACTGGACCTCATCTGGATCTATGGGTGACCGCACGTCGTTCAGGTCACTATAAATCACTTCCAGCACAGCTAATTCCCTCAGGTACTGGATGCCTTTTTCCATGGTGGTCCATTTCCCAGGGCGATATACAACATCTTCCTTGAAAGGATATCTTTCTTTTATAGCTGACAGGAGTCGCCTCCAGAGGCTGCGGGCTGGTTCCCCTTTTCCAATTGCTTTGTCAATGCCCCCTTCCCTAGAAATAGATCCCAGCTGCTTGGCTTCCTTACCCTCCAATTCCAGGCTACTGGCCCCACTATCCCAGCATCGGAGCAGCCAGGTGACAATGTGCTCCCTGGACGACGGCTGAAATCTTTTCGCATATCTCGCAGCTCACTTAGGGATAGGGATCGGTGGTTTCTGTCTCATTTACGAGTTCTTTCCTCTTCCTCTCCCTGTGATAGCCCTGCTCTTTCATCTTCCCTTTCTAAACGAGTTGACTTTCGCTTCCAGGATTTCTTTTTATGTATAGGGGCGACTGATACTGACACGGGTTCGTTCCCTGTTTGAACCGCAATGCTTGTAACGGAGTTATCCGGAGCAGCTGCAACTGCAGTGCCTGTCGCAGGGTAGTCGGAACAGCCGTAGTGCCTGTCGCAGGGGTAGCCGGAATAGTCGCAGTGCCTGTCGCAGGGGGGGGCTGGAGCAGCCGTAGTGCCTGTCGCAGGGTAATCGGGACAGCCGCAGCGCCTGTCGCAGGGGTAATCGGGACAGCCGCAGTGCCTGTCGCAGGGGCAGTCGGAACAGCCGCAGTGCCTGTCGCAGGGGGGGCTGGAGCAGCCGTGCAGTGCCTGTTGCAGGGGTAATCGGGACAGCCGCAGTGCCTGTCGCAGGGGTAGTCGGAACAGCCGCAGTGCCTGTCGCAGGGGGGACTGGAGCAGCTGCAGTGCCTGGCATTTTGCCACCGGATCCTTGAGGGTACTGAATAGTGTTGAACAGGGCTCGGTAGGCATGGGCCAGACCCCAGCACATGGCAGTGATTTGTGTCTCCCTAGAATTGCCAGGGTGACAGCATACTTTTTCCAAATAGTCTACTAATTTTTCAGGATTCTGCACTTGTTCAGGGGTGAAGTTCCAAAACACTGGAGGTGCCCACCGTCCTAGGCATTTGCCCATGCTATCCCACACACCCTGCCACTCATAACTATCCAGCCTTGGGGCAGATCTCTGAATTATGTTCTTAAATTGCTTACTAACCTTGGACAAGATCGAAACAATATTCCCAAGCAATACCCAATAGAAGTATCTTAACTACCCAAGGTTGTTCAAAATACTGAAAAGTTATTGTAATGAAGGAGGAAGCATTGTAGAAGAAAGTAGTGAAGGTACAATTCTGCATTTCTCCATAAAAACCTCTCAGAGGCAGAGGTATAATTGCGAATTGTCTCCATAAGCTGATACCCGACATACAATAACGGTTTCAGTACAGCACTTAGATACCAAAATAAACCCAAGGTCACTGTTTTAATAACAAATCTCACAGGCAAAACATCACCAATTAAAGCAGAGCACAGCAAACTGCAAAACCAACACCGATCTTTAACATGTACAGCAAAAAAATGAGCATGGTGCAGATCAGGTAAACCAATGCTAGGAACAGATGGATCAATATCACGTCCCACAACTACTAACAGATCTGAATTCCTTAATACACTCTGGTTAATCTGTTATTATCTCAACCCTTCGAGCCCCACGTTGGGCGCCAAAAAGGACTGTCGAGGTTTAGCCCCAGCTGGCAACTAAGCACCACACAGTCGTTTCTTCACTCCCTCTCCAGTGGGATGGGGGAGAGAATCGGAAGAGCAAAAGTAAGAAAATCGTGGGTTGAGACAAGAACAGTTTAATAATTGGAACAAAATAATAATAATAATAATAATAATAATAATGAATTATACTGAGAAGGAATACAATGAGAGAGAAAGAGGAACAAAACCCAAGGGAGGGAAACAAAAGGGAAAGGGAAAAAAAAAAAAAAAAAAAATAATAAAATAAAATAAAATTATACAACCGCTCACCACCCGCCGACCGACGCCCAGCCAGTCCCCGAGCGGCAATCGCTAGCCCCCCGCCAACTCCCCCAGTTTATATACTGGGCATGACATCATATGGTATGGAATAGCCCTTTGGTCAGTTTGGATCAACTATCCTGGATGTGCCCCCTCCCATTTCTTGGGCGCCTGGCAGAGCATGAGAAGCTGGGGAAAAAAAAACAAAAAAAAGGTCCTTGACCAATGTAAATACCGCTTAGCGACAGCCAAAACATCAGCGTGTTATCAATATCATTCTCATACTAAAATCCAAAGCACTGCACTATACCAGCTACTAGGAAGAAAATTAACTCTATCCCAGCCGAAACCAGGACACCAAGCTTACCAGTGCTCTCACCACAGGTGTGGAAATGAGAAACCTGATTAGACAGAACCACATCAAGTGTCTCACCATGGCCTCTCACCCCCTATGCCTGCTGGCTTTTGGTCATATTCCTTGAGAAAAGTCAGAACCACAATCAAGCCCATTTGGGCAGCTCTAGCAGCACAAAGCGTTCTGAACTGGCCATATCTTCACCTTTGGGCAGACACCCTGGAGTGTACCCGTGCCACTTTGAGGTGGCTGGTAGGAACACTCCCAGCCCTGACTGGGACATATAAGCTGTGCAAGTGTATGACTGGGTACAGTTACGCTGCTCTGATTGACCTGCCTACATTTACTGTGAGGCCAGTTAAGAGGAAATGCTGATGACTGGTGTTCATCTTGCATCTCACCTTGCTATGGTATTTGGGCTCTTTATGTGGGGATCAGATCTCTGAACTCCTCAAAAAGAATAAAGCAGGAGTCATTTAAACAGAGGTAGTAACAGTAAGAAAGTAAGAAACCCTCTTATACTGTACATCACTTCAGTCATCATTAGGCATCCTAAAATCCCTTTTTACCCTTAGTAAGTGCCTTGAGGCTAGAGAATCATAGGATGAATTCCCATGTGGGAGAAAAACTGATAGAAACTTTCCAGGCAGAAACAGTTGCTTATGACTTCAACTCAGAGAGATCTGTACAAGGTCCTTGAAGTTGAAAAAGCAGAAATCTACATCCTGAAACATCTAACCATCACCTAAAAATTGGATCCTAAAGATTGCTTAAGTGAACTCTGGGGCCAAGATAGTGTTGAAAAGTATCGCAGAGCTGGAACTACAAACTTGTTTTCATTTGTTAGCACAAACATAAACATGATCCACTGAGTTATACTGCAGAACATGATGATCAGCAAAATTAGATCATTTTGGATACTTTGTAAAATTAATATAAAATAATACTGCTGTCTACGCACACAGCTCTGCAATAAATACAGCTTAGCTTAAGAACAGAACTTCTGAAATAGATGATCTGACACTGTAAATGACGCAGGTAAATTGTGTCTGAGTTATTTCTGTATTATTTCAAATAGTTAAAGCAGTCACACAGAACTGCAGTTATTTGCAATAGTGTCCAGAAATCATCACTGAAAGGCAGTGATTTAAAAAGCAGAGCTTTCAGAGGTGCTTTTGTTATGAACATAATAAAGTCCTCTGTATGTGACAGACCTCTAAACTGGAGGCTTGGGGAGAGAGAAAGGATAAAAGTCAGGAATAATAATAAGGAAAATTGTCATTGTGCACAAGAAGTGTAAGAAAATTGTTATGATAGCTACATGCACTGTACCTCTAATAGTTGATTAGAGTCAACAGCTTTTTGAGGAAGAGAAAAATTAATTTCCCATACAATATGTCCATGGAAGTATGTCACAAAGCAGAAAGACATAAAGCCAAACTTACTGCTGTGTCATACAGTAAGTGCCTTTACTTCTACTTGTACCAGCTGTGGCCTGCAGTACTTTCCCACAAGGTAAAGGTCCTTGAAAATGTACAGAAAGTAAGCACTTGAAAAGCTGTCTTCAGTCTTCGGGGGTATATTCAGAAACCTCCTTCTGGGGTGCTGCAGCTGATTAGCACCTTCAGAAAGAAACCCAGCAACCCACCAGCTGCTCCCTCAACCTGTTAACCCTTTTGCTTTGCTTCAAATATTGCCATAATTATTTTAGACATATAGCCAAGTGTAGCCAGATGCATAACCAGCTCTGATTTAATTTATTTCAGTATCTCATGCATGTGTATAATCTGTAACTTAAATCAATAAACATTTATTAAGCAGGTTGTCTATTGAGTCACAGATGCTCTTGCTGCAGTTCATTACGCTGACTCATGTTCCAGACTGCCCAGTGAATGCTGGAAGGATAAGGTACTGCAAAGTAAGTGATAAATGCCTAATGCCTCTGGCTCTTCAAGGAAAAAAAAAAGTATTACAGTGCTTGAAACTTAAGTTTAGCAGTATTACTAAACAGTGGGACTGAAACTCCAAGCTGGAGTCCTGTCATGTTTGATATTAGTTGAAAAAGAATCTAGAGCAAGAAAATCAGCACTGCAAGACCAAAAACACTTCACAACATCATCCACAAAACCTCAGAAAATTGAGATGTTGCCCTGAAACTGTAAATGCACCACTACATTGCTAATCAATGACAGGTTTGGCAACATAGAAATGTCATATACAAACTTTAGAGAACTCATAGAATAGTTCATCATATTCACAGATCACATTAAAAGTTAACATTAAACCTAATGACTTCTTTGAGATTACTACTTTTACAAATACAAAGGAAATGAACATTATACTCAGACTAAATAGGGTATTTAAATTTCCTGTAATGAATAAAAGCAGACGGGAGAGCAGTAAAATGAATTAGAAACAAGCCCAGCAGACTGTAGATGAAAAAAATGTAATTATGTCCAAGTCCATTTTTTAACTAGCAGCTGACAATCATATTGATTGAAGCGATTGAGAGTATCAGAAAATCAAATATCTTCCATTGCATATGAATAGGAGTGTCTGTGAAAGTACGTTAGGAGAGTTCAAAACAAACCATTTAAATAAAATTTGGGAGGAATGAAAATTCCTCAGGGGCAGCAGATATCCCTTGGGGCCACAACACACACAACTGGTTATGCTGCTATTTGAACGAAAGTGGATGTTCTAGATCTTCCAGGCCATACATTTTTTCAGAAATAGATGGACAAGCTTTGCCTACAACACAGCAGTTAATCTCTAGAAAATAAGGAGCTTTCCAGAGTCCTTGGTGCTTATGTCCAGCTGGTATTCTAGGTAAATACCTTATGGAGGTTAGAAAGATATTCATCTGTAAATTATTTGGATGACTATTTATGAGTCCCCAAAACCACTAAAACAGAAAACTGGCCAGTTAAACTGGTCAGAAGAGAAAAGGCCATACAGAGGCCAACACTTTACTTAACGCTCCTACGCAATACTGGTTTTCTTCCACTGAAAACCATGTTCCTCCTTAATCCAAAGATTAAGCTTTGCATCAATAGGCAAGCTCAGAATTTACAAACTGAGGTCCTGCAGTGAGAATTTCACAAGGAGAAATGGCAGAAGCTAACTGTTGTTGAAAAGGTGCAGTACTACTGGCAGTAGCAGGCCTGAAGGAATTACCTGAAGCTTTACCCTAGCTGAGTAAGGGGATGGAGCCCCAGAAGAGGACCTACCTCCACTTCTTCACAAGACCAGCCAAGAGAACATGTCCCAGCACTCTGCACTCCTGACAGGTGGAGTTTGGCAGATGGGGAGCAGGAAAAATGACATGGAGCAGGGTTTACTAGACAGTAACCCCTTGAGCTTAAACCAAGTTCACAGACTACTCCAAGTTCCCAGGCTAAGCACTTTTTTTTCCTTGGATATAAAATATTGCTATTTTTTCCCCCATTGCTCCTCTCCTCTCTAAATGTGCTTAAGTTTTTATTTTTATTTTGTAAGTAGGGTTCTTCTAAGTGAGGAAGCAGTACCCACTAAAAGCACTCTCAGAGCCCACTCTCAGGAGGCATTTGAATTGGTGGTGGGTTACAGATGAAAAAAAAAGCAAAGACACAAATCAGAGTAACATACTTCCACAGAGAAAATACTGAGTTCCTTTTATACTTAAATCCAAAATGCTACATTTCAACAACACAATGTGTGTGATGAACACAAAGCTTCACAAATTTAGATAGTATGATGTAATGATAAATAAAAGTATCATCTGGTCCTTGAGTCCGTTAGTCCATTCTCTTTGCATATTTAAATTGCATTCAACCATCCAGCTAAGTTATTGTACCCGAGTGCATCATGAAGTATAGCTTGTGCAGTGTCATTAATGTATAATGAACAAAAGAAATTATTCTTTGCACAGATCCTAAACAAACAGAGAAATAAAATACTCTCCTGCCACTATACAAATGTTTCTTAACTGTTCATTTCAACAGCTGCAGTGCTTTAGTGGGAGATGCCAGGAATTTTAAATCTAACAATTTACTAGTCCTCGGTCACAGAATTGCCTTCAGGTCATCATGAGGCAATGAGGGACACCGTCTCTGTCCTGAAGACTGTTAGTTTGCCTACATAGAGAACCTATATTGCACACCAACTTGTGTGAAATACACAGTGCACTTGATATGTTGTGAGAATTCCCCACTGCAAACAATCCTAGTTTAATCTAAGCAAGATTACATACTCTTTTATTGAAAAACATGGAAAGAGCATACCTACACCATTTAGCGGCATACAGCACAGACAGCCTGCAGCTACCTCTGACAAAGCTGGTACACACACATGACATTATGAAGAGCTATTAACCAGATCAATCTAAAAGGAGTATAGCTACATCAACTTCATTGCAATGCAGCTCTGACATAACCATACTGCTTCAATTTCTGAAGCTGGCATGGGCACTTCTGCACCATGCATTGTGGGCACATGCTCTAAAATTGTCTATGCAAGGAGTTCGCATAAAGAAGGTACTTAGAACAAATTACATAGATTAATATACAGCTTGCTTTACTTGCAGCAATTCCCCTTTGTAGGCAAGTCCTGTTATTCCACAGGGTATGCTTAAATCCTGATTTGGATTAAACAGCCATGAAATTGAGTGCAGGAATCTGAAAAGCTTCTATCATCAACAAGGAGTAATGTAGTCTAGACAAAGAACCAAGAGATTTTAGCATTTTTCAAGCTTTGGAGGAGTTGGGGGGTTGTTTCCTTTCCTTCCCCACTCAAATAAAATCAGTAACACACAGTAACAGGCTAGCAGCTTTTAAGTGTAGGTTCCTTTGCTATCTAAATCTAGTTCATGTAGCTTGAGGTGTCATAATCCCAAGTGAAGACATTGAGTTAACAAAGACTTTTTGATAATTCCACATTTTCTTCAACTTTATCGTTTGAGCACAACTCTGAGTCAGGAGACAGAGAGCCTAGAAGCTGTCCACATGGTGGGAAGAACATAAATTGTAATTTACAAAGTACTTCATGCAACACATAAGGACACAATAATGAGAATGAATTCTCACAGCAACATAGCCAAAAGAAATCTATGAAACTTCTTGGAACATATGCAACTGATTCAAGAAAAGTAAACAACAGTATCAACAAAGATCTTTAAAAGCTAAGTGGGAACTTGAGAAGAAACCAAGACCAAATTCAAAGATTTGCATTTCATTCGACAAACTCTGCTCATTCATTCTTTTTTATCTGAACAATAAGACAAATAAAGTGTCTCATAACATTTATCAGTAAGATAGATCAAGAAGTTACATGAGTTATACATCTCTTCAGAGTTAATACCTTTCTATGGTCAGACTGGTTGTAATTTATTTACAAGCTCTGGAAAGGGAAACTGGCAAGTTCCCTTAGCTGCGCCATGAATATACTTTGTAAGAGGTTTATGCAGTCTTCACAAGGGCAGTCATAGCAGAGCATGGACTTAAGTGTTGAAAGGTGCTCCGAATATGGAATTCTGGCACTATCATGTTAAATATGAAACTCCAGTGGAATTCACTGACACCAAGCAACCCTTGTTTCTGAAGGGCGCTGATTTTCCCAAGGCCTCCGAGTCTACGATTCTAGTCAGGAAGAGAACCAAAGCCACCTGAGCACAGCTCTCATGAACAGTGGTTAACCCATGGGGTTAACCCACAACACAGATCTCATGAAAATCTGGCAGCAGTAATACATATCCACCTATTCTTTACTTAATTTCAAGAAAAAAGTACTGAGTACAAATAACAATCTCTCACCAGCACTCCCTCTCATTTCCTTCAGGCTGAAAACACACAAAAAGTGTATACAATTTCCATCAAGAATTCAAACTATCCTCAGCACTATACAGCATTTTCCATTTAAGCAAGAACACACTGATGTGAAATAGAGAAAAGCACACAGCAACACAGACTGTGTTGGTACAGGAGTACCTCTCTGCTCTCTCACAGGAGAGAGGTACGCAGTTGTGGTTTAGCTTCAGTCAGCAACCAAGCACCGCACAGCCGCTCGCTCACCCTCCCCTCCCAGTGGGATGATGGGGGAGAGAATCTGAAGAGCACAAGTAAGAAAACTCATGGGCTGAGATAAGAACAGTTTAATAATTGAAATAAAATAACAACAACAACAACAAATATAATAATAATGATAATTGTAATGAAAACAAGGGGGGGGGGGGAAACCCAGGGGGAAAAAAAAAAAACAAAAAAAACCCCCAAGTGATGGAACTGCTCACCACTCACCGACCAACGCCCAACCATCGTTGCCCCCTGGCCAACTCCCCCCAGTTTCTATACTGAGCATGACGTTGTATGGTATGGAATATCCCTTTGGTCAGTTTGGATTAACTATCTTGGCTGTGTCCCCTCCCAACTTCTGCACCTGGCAGAGCATGGGAAGCTGAAAAGTCCTTGACTTAGTATAAGCACTGCTTAGCAACAGCTAAAACATGAATGTGTTATCAAAATTATTCTCATGCTAAATCCAAAACACAGCACTATAGCAGCTACTGGGAAGAAAATTAACTCTATCCCAGCTGCAACCAGGACAGGAGTGGAGAATAACACAGCGAAATGAGTGTCAAACATGCTATATTATTTTTGTAGACTTTCAGCACAAGAGGTTACTTGGGCTTTGTCAATATTAGCACATGGAGAGAACCAAGGTTCACAGCTGAGTACTTAACTTAGTATAGCTGACCAAGAAAAGTTATTAATAAAATGTGCCACAAAGGCAGTTGTTTCATTTACAGAATTCAAGTTTGTCCATCTAATTAAAACTCCTTCCATGCAGCAATAAACTGGGGCTGAGCATTCCAAGACCAATGCACCCTAAATTCCCATAAAGTGCTTACTATGATCAATGCAACCTCAGAACCAACAGTAAGAGGTTTCTGTGTCAGGAGGTAGTGGAAAAAGTCTTGAGGTTATGACCACAAAATGTCCCTATTTAATTCATCCCATATTCAGGAAAACAGATTCTATAAATAAAGTGACATCAATGAAATACATCCAATTTCTCCTTATAATTGAAACAAGCCTGAATGTTGTGCTGCTCACGTCAACAAATGATAATAGTAATACTGCCTATAACTTTTTCTATTTCATGTTACAACCTCTGAGAAGGAAATCCCATCACGGTGAACACCAGCAATACAGGAACCTTGAGATCGCAACTAAAGAGGTCTGAGCCCAAAGAGAAATGATTGCAAGTTTGTTCTATTTGGCTTAAGCATGGTTCACTATTAAAGTAGAACATTATATCTGTCCCTACAAATTCAATAGCACATCTGTAAAATTAATGGCACAAATAGCAGCCAAGGGATCTTGAAGAGAAAAAGCATAATCCAGAAGATGACGCTGCATTACATCTCATAGAAGTAACATTAACCTTTAATATGAAATACTTAATCTGTTCTTTTACTTCTTTTCTGAGAAAATAAATACATAATAGTAAGCACAGGCATACAGTACTAGAAAATAAATACAGCAAAGTGGAATCTAAACCGAGCAAGGACTTAATGTTGAACTCCAGAGGTTTTAATCAAGAAAAAGGTCTTCCTAGAGCAGGGTTTCCTTTCCCATGGTGCAATATTTACATAGGATTGAAGTTGTTCAGGTGACCTTGGTTACCACAAGGCTATGCAGACCTGTCACTTGAAGCAAAATGTTATTACCTTTAGGGACTGGAGTAATTACAATCAATTTGCTGTGTTGATTGGCTGGTGACCTCTTCTTCAACTTCTTAATCTGCAATACAGAGAAAGCTCCAAATGAAGTGAGTGAAGGACCATAGTGATCTGACATTCTAAGAAATGCAGCCACATCACTGCTGAAAACTTCATTTAATATCCATTTGAATTTTTAGAGGCCCTGTTAATTCCTTCTTTTGCTTTCACCTATTGTGACCCTTTAGGAGACCAAGCTTCAGTGTCACGTAAAAGCGTGAATAATGTATTAACAGTAGCCATTTAGAGCTACTCATATGAGGACCAAGAACTAATTTCAGAGTTAAACTGTTCTTCTGGTTGTGGTCTCACTTACACCATTCTGTACCACTGTCATTTCATTGATTTATGCGGAGTGACTGCTGTTTGACAGCTAGCTTCATAAAGTAGTAACAAAAAGTACCTTTTCACTGATAATGTATTTTAAAAACAAAGCTGCAAATCATTCAAAAATAAACTCTTGGAAGCTGCAAATGTTTATGCTTGATTTATTACTTAACCATATCTGGCAAAATGAACTTCCTGTCTAAGGATCGCTGTGTTCTAGATTCTTGTTTGAACCCTCTTCAGAAGGAAATCTGCATTTGAACTGACAATTTCCGTGTCAGGTTTCATTCAACTGCAAATTACCCAAGCTACATTACCTAAACCACTGAAAACAGACTTTAAAGCGAACTTCAGTCTTTAACTCTGGCAATGCTGCTGAGTTTGACTCTAATTACCGCTACACCAGCACATCGTTTACAATCCCCTAATGCCCGGTGTCTATTGCTATCAACAAAATATGGGTTACCGACCCAGTTGGTTGCTGTCAAATATATATTGTCTGTCTAGTGTTCAGACTAATGCCTGCAAATAACTGACTGGAATTATGTCACGTCAATACAACACGTATAGGAATAAGAGGAAAATGAGCACAAATGGGAAAAACTGAAGTGAAAGGTATGCGTAGATGATCTCAGCAATTTTTTCATCTTGTGTAATAAAGTCAAGTATATTTGAATCAAGACCAGAGAATCTGGAAGGTAAGTAATCCTTAACCTACTCTTTTATAGCAAATAGAGATGGGACACGAAATGTTCCAGGAGATAAATGCAACTTCTTTTCACTTTATATTGGCAAATACTTTTTTCAGTCTATTGCTTGGCAGCCTCTGCTGGAGTTGAAGCAGGAGTTGCAGCTACTTAAAGCAGGAAGATCAGCTTTGTGGAATTGTGATTAATCAATGGAGTCTAGTGACACAATCATATGAACAAAAAATACCTTGATGTCATGACAGTAACTATTTCAGAGAGTAAGTTACACAATAAAGAAAAATAATTCTTTATTTGAAGTTGTCCAAGAGTTGAACCTTTTCTGTTGCACATTTCTCCACATTTCTTAATGTATTTTGGGAAATGGTTTACACTGGATTTCGTATTTAAAGAATTGCCTTGTTTGTTTTTTCTCTCCAGTTTTGGAGTTACAGAAATCCATAGAAGGTTGCATGCACAGAGATAATTTTGGAAATCATTAAAACTGTGCAAATCGTACACCTGTGTTCTCTTTGACTCACAAGCAGAATGATTAAAAAGAGGATTCTATGAGAAATCATACAGAAGTAGGGTTTTATGTGCAGAAGCATGTGATCCATATGCCCACTGATGTGATGTGCAAAGTCTACCCATATCCTTTTGGGGTATTTATGGTGGTCCCATTGAAGTGGCCGGGCCACATGTTCTCATCGCCATACAGACTTTAACCTTTCTATTTTATATAATGTTTCTGCTCTATATGAGAAATTATAAAATTTCAGGTAAATATTCACCTGAGGGAAGAAAAAATATAGATAAACTAACAGTACAGCGTACCCAGAATTGTAAAATAGACTTCAGCTCAGGACGTACTTAAGCTACTAAAAACAGAAATTGGATGAACATGCCAGGGGAAGTATCACTGTTGTTGCTTTCTTCCCCTAAGCATCTGCTACAAACATGGATGTCAGGCTAGATGAACACGTGATCTGACCCAAGATCACCATTCTTAGGTTCTTATTAGTAGATATAGTCATTCCAGATGGTGTCACTGATTAGAAATGCCCATTCAAAGACATATTGAGAATTAACAAACATGCTTAGGACATAGGTACAAAACCTCAGTGTATCTCAACAGCTGTAATCTTCTTGCTGTCAAAATCGCTACATTGATTTATATCTTGCCCTACAGATCTGTTGACCAAATCTATCATGCTATTATGACAGCATTTAATAAATAATCAACAGGGTGGAGTACTGACCTATTAAAATCAACGGAAAGTGTAACCTTTAATTTTAGGGGGAAAACTGTTTGCAGTGCATAATGAAGTCTGAAAATAAATTTCTAATTAAAAAACCTACTTTTCTAGTGTCTCCTCATATGTATAGGTATGTCTTCAGAGCCCATTTAATAAGTTCTTTTAGCTACACAGTATTATTTTTTTTTCTGCTATTATCTCTTGCTTCTGCATTAATGTTACCAGTTCTGGTAACAAAATTTTCTTTGAAATCATATGTCTTAAAAGCAAGTAAATTGTCTGGAAATAAAGAACTTCACAAAAACATTATCTATGGAAATTTTGAGAAATGAATTTTCAAGAGAATATTTATAGGTCTCTTAACTAAACCAAGGAGCATACTAGCACAAAGGATGCTTCTAGATTTTTTAAAAGTCTTTCGTAAAGTGATTTTCAGAACATACAATGGCATAGGATAATAGAGAGCATATTACAGGAAACATCTTTTTGTTTTGTGATTGTAGAGCACAAAACACAATAGGATCCTAGACAACAGATAAGAGCTTCTAGGACATGATAGAATGTGTCTAAAGAGCGGTATTATGCAGTTTATTTTTAAGTATATATTTTTTCATTAGATCTTTTTTAAATGTCTTTACAATTTCTTCTTAACTTGAAACTGTTTCTCTCTTGTTTCCTTGTTTGCACTTGGAGGAGAAACTGCTGAAGATGGGTGTGGAAAATACCAGTTTACTCCTTGAGAAGAATGATTTGTCAAGATCTAATAACAGCGAGTGGCATACAAGAGCTGTGCAAACGAGGCCATCTCTTGACAGAACTGACAGAAGCAATATGTGGGCTGCTAGAGAGATAAGAGATTGTGGCTGTTCGAAACGCTGGCATGATGTAAGCTGATTGTCTGCTGCATGGATCAGCTTCTTTGGGTTTACAGGTGTACAATTTAGGATTTGATACATTTGGCTAAGGACAATCAAAAGCTCATTATCTATAACCCTACACAAAAAATAACGGCCCAAATAATTCTCGTGTAGAATTCAGTAAGCTGACAACGTGTTGCCACTTCCCTAACCACAAGGGCACAAAAGATGAAAAGATGGTTAGTTTTTAAGTCTAAGCGACTTTTGAAATATACTGCATCCCAGCTTAGTAGCTATTTAAAGAATTTCACAACTACTGTCACACTTCCAATAACAAGGAGAGGACATAACAAGAGAGACATTTCTCTTATTGCTACCCACATCCTATGAAAAAAATCATACAGTATGTCAGACTTGACCTTACAGCAGTGAAAAAGAGCTACTACCTCCTTGGAAACGCTGACATCGTTTTTACAGGGGCTGTGCCCCCTCCAGTACTGGCTAGTAGTGATATTTGGTAAATTCTTAGCCCAACAAAGGACAAAATGGTGTCAACAAGTGAAATGGCACTGCCCAGCTGGGGAGACTGCATGCAGATCCTACTGAAATACCTTTCTATAGTCTGGGCTCTAGACTTCATTTTGAAGTTACAGTTAACATATATGAAACTGAAACATGCAGCTCCTTACTGGAGCTTGACTGATATATGACACAGTAGCAACTAGCTGCTTTGCGTTTCTAAGTAATTCCAGTTTTATCTTGTAAGGAGGCTCTTGGAAGAAAGGTAATAAAAATAAGGAGGAAAATGAACAGAGGAAATAAAGGAAAATAAAGAGAGAGAACTGTCCTCGTAACGGTAGAGTGCTTGGAGCAGTAATTCACCTGAAGGAAAGTAACTAGCTGGTTGTCAGTGAACAATTTGCTTTCATTGATCTCTTGGTTAAATATTGAAGACATTTGCCTACAGGGTTCAATGAACGAGAATAAATTCCTTAATCACCCCACTTTTTGTGCCTGTGCTTGTAAATCAACATGTGTTGCAAGAAGAAAACTGGCAAGGTTTTAAAGAATGCTCTACCACTGTCAGCTGTGTCTTCTAATTGCCCATGTCATGAACTTCCCACAATGATACCCCTTCTTTTCTGGTCTGATCTTTATTTATTTTATAAAACAATATTAAATACTGCCAAATACATGTATCGAAAGTTGAACATGTGCTTCATGTGTTTTAACACCTGACAACAGTGTCACAACTATCTCAAATTCAACTGAAGTTTTCCAACTGTATTCTGTAAAATACTGAGGTTATGGGTTGAGAAATATTCTATGTAGTTATATGGTCATATAACATGCACATGCACATGTTACAGCACATATTACAGCAAACAGCTTGTTAAACTCTAATGTTCTGCCTCGCTAGCCTTTTTGTAAGAAAAAAAATCTTTCTACATAAGATATAACTAAAAATTGATTGATCTTGTTACATTTTTCACTATGACTAACTCATAAAATGTAGCTGCTTTTTCTCCTCACTGAATTATCTGTGAATCAGTTAAGCACATACGAGCCACAGACTCATGCTAAAAGTCCATTTAGCCCAACATCTTATTCAACAGTGGCCAAAAGTGAATGCTTGAGAAGTAACAGAACAAGATAAGTATATTTGCAAAACAGCCTCACAGCTTCTGATCATTTTAGTTCATGGACTTACTAAGACTGATATAGCTAATTTGTATTTAGCTATCTCAAAGGATAACTGGGCTCATTTTAACTCCATGTGGCTCTTTGCCTCCCCATATCTTGTGGTAAAGAGCTCTACTGCTTGACTAAAAACTAATCCCCTCCTCAGCCCACTCCTGTTATTTTGAGCCCACCTTCTGCTGTCTTCATGTGATGTCCCTTACTTTTCATAAAAATGGACATTCTTATAAGATGTTCCTCATTATTTCCCAGGTAGTCTTTATAAATATGTTACTGGTTATTTTTGAATTATTCATCAACACATTTAAATGATTATTACATTCATAGCATCAGTTTAGGATGTTTTTAAGGTCTGCTTCTGCTCTGAAGAAAGCCCACAGGTCACAGTTTACTGTCATGAGGTTTCATGTTCCTTGCTCTGCCAGTAGCACCAGTTTTCAATGCCTGCCATTTATACACATAACAAAGCAGAGGAGGGGATGTTTCCAAAAGCCAACACTGCAAACAATCTAGAATTTAAAAGCCAAGCTGGATTCCTGCCTTCTCAGCCATCACACCGCCTGGTTTTGCTGGCCAATTTGTACTTTCAATCAAATCTGGGCACTCCATGCCTGCTTTAAAGAATGCCAAATAAGTAATATTTTTCAAGTCTTACTAACAGCAAAGTAAAAATTGTACAAAGTAATTTGAAACCCTAATGGAGCAGGGTTACCTCACAGACATTCAAGCCATTTGTGCCTGATTTCCAGAGAAGTCCTTGTGACTGAAAGTTGAGAAAACTGAAAGGGAGGTCTTAATTCAGATGTATGTGTTCCATTAGCTTTTGTTTTGTATTAAAGAGACATTTACCTCTGAAAAGTATATTATCTTGCAAACTAAACTCCCCTTTGTTTTCAGAAACTGCAGTCTTCTACTTGCCTTCCTCACTTCCCTCAGGATCTTGAATGCCACTACAGACAAAGCTGCCATTGGTAATCACCTCCTTGACTAATTTTGCTTTGTTAGTGAATAGCAGATCCAAGAGATCCAAGGTGGCTACACTCACTTCCTCACGTCAGTTGGGTAGCCTGTAAAAAACACCCATGAACACATCACCCTTAATTGCCTCTCCCTGATCCTGCTCCACAAGGCCCTATTTGTCATTCCATAGAAAAGCTCCATACATTCAAGCTGCTGCTTCATGTAAAAGGTATGCCTCCCTCCTCATCTTCCCAGACTGTCTTTCCTGAAGAGCCTGTCTCCATGCATCACAGAAGGCCAGTAATCCAAGCCATCCCACTGTATCTCAGTTACTCCAACAGTGCCATACTTCAGTGTCTGCACAGGGAGCTCTAACTCCTCCTGCTTGTTTCCCAGGCAAGCGTGCTTTCATCTACAAGCACTTGAGATGAGCCCCGTTTCAGCCTCTTATCTTACCTGAGGGCTCCCTCACTTCTATCACCTTGCTTCACACACTTACCACCCCGACCTCCATTCCATTGCTTAGATGCAAGGTATTAACACCATACCCCAGCATGAATTATCAGAAGAATTTTTAATTATCCTGCAAATTTACTAGTGTTTATGGAACACAAACTGAGAAAACACAACATACTTGATTTGTATAAAATGATGTCACCTGCTACAATCTTTTCTTTCCTTGAATGGATTGCAAGCATAGAGATAACTGCTTCTCTCTGCCTCCCTGCCTCTGAACAGGAGAATAAGAATATACATACTGTCATGGTCAAAATTGACTAAATTCTTAAACTCTGCTGAATCGAGTTTGGAATGATTTCTTTGAAGATAACAGCAGTTAGGCACTTAGATCTCAATGAATTTCAATGACTGTGGTCAGAAGAACTTGTCTGTATGTAAACTTGTGCTAATTTTCATTATAAACTTATAATGGTGAAAGCTTTATGTGACCATACTTATGTTCATATCCAGGGGGTTAAAATCATACACACTGCACTTACAAAGTGTTAAATAGGCCAAGGCTATATCCTATACTGGTTTACATTGTCCAATAAGTAATATGGATCTTTTCAGACAAACAAGTGTGCTGGGAACACTCCCTAAATGAATAAGGCTCAAGATCCTTATTTCTTTTATTGATGCTAAGAATTTATATTCATTTGACTTAAACGTCCATAAAAAAAGCTGCAGCAATTTATTATGTTAGTATAAAGTCATACTAGATAAATTGAGGTAGTTGTGTATGCCAATAGAATGAAATCTTTATTTATGTTATACTTTAAATTAAAATGAAAATAAACTATTTGCCAAAAGTGTCTAATATCCTATGACTTTTTATAGCAAAAAGAATTACATTTTAACTATCTTTCTCTTCACTATCTCTCCATTCTTCCAACTCGCTTTATCATTGTCAGGCCACAGTTAACAGGCCTGTGAATTCCTTCTGGGGAGAGAGGGAATTCTGGTTAAATTATGCAAAAATTTGTATACAAAAAGTTAAGTATGAGCAATTTTGCTTCTAACACAACAAAAAGCTTCAAAATACTCAAAGTTCATAATTTACTGCTATTTTAGATTCAGAAAAACAACTATTTCATCAAAGGACACCTGAAGTACAAAATCTCATCTTAGTTTATTGTCTCTATCTGTGAACTGCAGGTAAATAGAAGGGATCTGTGCTTGGGGAGCAGAGGGTTTATGGATGACAGGCACTAGAGAAAGTATTTAATAATGCAAGCAATATCATCTTGCTAGAGAAAGTGCTCTGGAATTATGCCTTTTCAGACAAAATTAATGACTTAGTTCAAGCATACTCAGCCTAACAATTAATCAGTGGAAGTTCTGTGAAAGACTGTCAAAGGAAATGGTGGGGGTGAAACACTTCAGGGATTTACCATACTCTTAATTTCTAGAAAGCAGCAGGTCGGTATACTGATCACATGCCTGCAGGCTTGAAGCCAGAAGCTCGTATGGTTCTGAATACATTTTATTACTATCATCAACAAAAAGTAGAGTATATTCAATAATAGAGCTGGTTTCCCATTTACTACAAAGGCATTATAGCTGATGTATGATAATGTAACTGTAATTTTGATTTAAGTTAACAGGACTGTTTTAGTATGACTGTATGTTAGTTATTCACATATGACCTACATGAGGAATTATTTTTCATTATCTCATCGTCACAAGGAAAACATATGGAATAGTAACACCAGAGTGATAAACAAGGGTAAAATAGCTAATCAGGCAAATACTTGAGAACTGTGCTAAAGAGTTCATTGACACTGGATGCAGTGAGAGCAAGATACCAATACCTGAAAGTACTAATTCCCATTTAACTTTTACATCTGTTTTTCATGCATGGCCTGAGTTAATTGAAGATTGCCTCCCTAAATAAAAAAATCTGATTGACTTCACTGGGGTCTGGATCACATTCTTCATTCTTTGCATTCATTTAAATACACAAAATTTCCTTCATAGTCTGACAGAGTAATGGGAATTACAGTGATTGAAAACTGAACTTGTTGTTCAGTGTATCTGTGGGCATCAACTGAATATGGCAATAGCAAGTAACTTGCTCAAGTTCATAAGACTCTTGACAAACACAAAAGCTCCAAACAGTTGTCCACTAAGCACTTCCATCTCCCGTGTGTTTGCTTAGGAGTAGAAGCAATTTCAACACAGAGAAAAAGGTGAATCCATTTCAAAAAAATGTAAGAAAGCTTGGATTAAGATTTGATGCAAAGATTTGTATCAGTGCAAGCTTAACCTGACCAAGTCTAGTTTGCCACATCCAACGTGTTCATCCACATCAGGATGTTACATTTACCATAACCTTTCTGAAAGAATTTCTTCCCAAAAGCTCAATTGTTGCCTTTAGGCTGTATTAAAAGAGATGAGCTTTATCCTAAATTAACCTTCTTTTATAACTTTGCTGAGACTTTTACAGGAATAAGGCCCTAAAAAGCAAACAGCAGATGCTGCTTTACAAAATCAGTTTGCATATATACCACATTTTCACCTGACAGTCAAAAAACACAGTTCCTTACAGCAACATTCTACATAAAAATGATCAAATCCATCAAGATTCTGCCAAGATGAGTGTTTCACATACTAAATATCTGAATAGAGGCCATCACAGATTAGACTTAAGTCTCACGAGATTGCTCCATCATTTCCAAAAGACTTACAGTACATCGGTGAAGCTAAAGAACTTTTAAATGATGACTGCATTTTTCCTGCTTCCATTAGGCTATTTATTTATTTGTTTGTTAAGAGAAGGCTCTTCTGCAACCATTATGCCAATAGTTTTTTCTTTAGTCAGTGCAAACTGCATAACTTTTTCTTCTTCTTTTTAATGTCAGTAGACTCAGTGGACCCACATTTAAGACAGCATCACATCACACCCAACAATGTTTGGGTAGTATTGCTATCAGACACTTCTTCACCTAGAGAAAATGAATATACATATGGACAGAGATGCAGAATAGAAAATACTACAATATCAAGCTAAAAGTATTTTCAGTTCAGAAAAAAGTGTTAGATTTCCAATCAAATGGAACTGTGTAAGTACTATCTTTAATATAATGATGTATACTAACCACTCTGTGGTTTAATCCCACACATAAAAAGGTAACCAAGGTGACAACAGCAGTGTTGCGCCTAGAATCACAACTTAGCAAAACCAGCAAAACCAGGTAATAGGGGGTGTACCAAACACAGCAGCCCACTAGGCCCCTATATTCTCCTTATCTGGAGAGGAACGATCACGATGAAAAGCAGAGCAAGCTCTTCAGGCACCAGTTCCCGGCAAAAGCTAGATATCTAGGTGTCAATACTAGACATATACTTGGTTATTCTTTGAGTTAGTCATAGTCACAGAAATGTATGTCTGGTTTAAATCATTATTTGACTTTTAATGTACAGCATGTGCCTTGAGTTCAGATAATAAAGACAATGTTTAACTAGTTCTCCCCTGCATTCTACATTTACTTCAGGAAGCAGGTAATCCTCAACATTTAACATCAATGTTTTATGAACAATAAATATCGAACTTATGTGGCTGTAAGGGCACTCAGGTGAAAAGAAACATTAGTCTAATAAAAAAAGGTATTTGCTTATTTAAGTAATTTGGGTAGCAAGCTTGGGAGTAATGAGGGTGAAAGGAAGAAACTAGCTGATCCCAGAGCACCTTCCACTTTGTTGTATGCCCCTCTCCTTTCTTCTTTCACCCATCCTTGCTTATTGGAAGTGGATTGACAGCAGAGAACTAGGTTACATCATGAAATCAAACAGTAGGAATAATTATGATGAACACACTTGGATGAAGCAGGATAAAGGCAATTTGATAAGGAGCGATTCAATTCTCACTGTAACATAATCTTTCTAGTAACTTTTACAGGGGTTGGGCTGAAATCTAGACATGAGTAAGAAACGTGTATCACTTTCCATGCTTGAGGAGAGGCTGAGTAAACTGAGATGCTAAAAGTAGAAGATTCATATGGTAAAAATCCTTTGTATTTCTTGGGAAAGCTGGAAGAAAAGATCAGCAGCTGAGTTGGAGGCAGAGAAGAATTTGGGTAGTGAAATGGACTGATGATAGAAAAGAAGAATATATATGTTCTTTGCTATAAATTTAAAGTAATTTAAAAAGAATTTAATCCTTCACTGATTGTCTCTGTTACCATTAAAAAGACAAACAAACTTCCTGTTGTCTGTAGTGTTTCCTGGCTACTAATTCCCATGAGAAAGCACCCAGAGAGTTTAGTACTTCTTACACTGTGGATAAAATTAACCAGAATACAGTAAGCTCTATTTACATAATAAAAAAGCATGTTTGGCCTTGAAATGGCCTGATCTATGACTGCCATAGGCAAAAGTGGCTGTTGGCACTGATTTTAAGATTTTTTTTAATATGTCACTCAGGATAAGTTGTTTAAAGAATGATTGCTCTGTCTACTTTGGTCACATTTAAATGCCAGATTGGGGCTGTCAAATGTGACTGGATTTATCAATGAGGCAGAAGGATATGGAGGAAATTAAAAGGCTGCAAAATAAATTATTTGGGAAGTTAATTATAAATAATATAATCTCTATATGCAAATATTAAATGTGTTTGTTTAATTAAATCGCTGCAGATTTTAAAAGTTCTTTCTGGCTTCTTTGACATGTCATCCCGTCAGACTGTTTCTTGGGGATATAATTATTTAGTTAAATGATTAAATGAGTGCTGTTATACATATTTACATATTAGCCATTCTAAGCTTTAAGCATACGAAAGTGTTTTGTCAGTATTCTAACCAGGGACTGATCTAATTGTGAAAGGTTATATTGGGGAAGAAGAAAAGAGTCATTAGCTAAAAAAGCAGTATCATAGAGTTATTCTCACTCACATTTTGAAGGTCGTTTGTAAGTTGCACACAATACTATTGAGTCACTCAGACCCATTTAGAAGTTTCTCTTTCACTGGCTTAGAAGCCTCAAAATGATGGCTCTAACTCGGTCATCATTCAGAGAGGAAGAATACAGAGTAATTTTTACTTATTAATTTTAGAAATGAGCAAGGATAAATAATCCGCTGTCGTCGCTTGACAGAAGTATGACAAGTAATGATTTTAGCCATGTGTTTTAGACACTGTCCGTTAGCATCACTTCCTATCATCCCAACTCAGCCCACATTTTGTAATAGATTAGATTAAGTAATATATAAATCCCTAAACAATTTATAAGTTTCCATGCCTCTTCTTTCCAATGGACAAACCGCATCAACCCAGCAAGCTATGGCATCCACAGACTATTCACCACCACAAGGTGAGCTGCGAATGTAGTGCTGCACAGCTGAACCTCACGTAGCTCTGCAAGCTCCCTGCTTCGCTTCTCGGGGGCAGTTGTTCACTTCTGTGACATACCAGACAACCACTGCCAGGAGAGACCTATTTATGACTTATGTATTCACAGCATGAGCCTAAACCTCAATGCAGTCTTAACTTTCAGTGTCATATTTTGATAGCCCAAAACTGTCACATAATAATGTGTTGCTCTTTAATGGCCTGACATTGTTAAGGCACCTGGTTCACTATTTTAATTCCTTGGGCTCCTGGGTTCACTCAAGCATGGATTTGCAGATTATTCAAGCCAAGGCATCCCCCGGCTCGTACTTCTCAGTTTTTGACAATACGTGTAGATGGTTGTACTCAAGATAACACACAATTAAGCTCTTGTATTTTATTACTCTTTCAAGTCAACTTTGCAATGAGAAAAAAAAAAGAACCTTTTAATGAACAACTTACTTCCCTTTCTCCATGTCATAGTATGACCACTTTATTTTTTCAGAGTATGGCAACGTCTAAGGCAGCTATTTTTCTTGAGATCTTTAGCTTCTCTCATGTAAGCAATAAGATTGCATCAGCACCAAAAAGACAGAATAGGGTACGTATTAAAAACAGCAAAACCCAGTAAGTTGGTAATCATAGAGGAAATAGCTCTGCATACTCAATATTATGCTGCTATAGTTGCTAGTACAAAATGGTTTTCAAGATAAATGTTTTTTCTTCAATACCTCCAACAGCTTTCCAGAACAGTCATCATCAAGCAGATAGTTTCTGTGATGGTTCTACTAATGAAGATTTCTTTCCCTAAGTGCCAATAAAACCCTTCAACGGTCTTTAAGAGAGCTGACTGATAAATAGACTGAAAACTTATTTTTTTAAATGTGTAATTAAACTTGTATACTTCAGATACCTTTAAATGCATGAATTTTGTGTGTACTTTCAAAACAGGACTTTTCAAAAGGGGTATTTAACTGGGAAGTTACACTTTGCTACATTTAAAAAAAACACTTGCATTTTCATATCACAGATATTACTTTTAAGTATATTCCTTGGTGAGGAGAAAAGATCTCTGCTTCTCAGCTAATCCTGTATTTACACTAGCTTAAAAATGATCCCAAAGAAGCTATATCTAATGTAAATTTAAATCCAGACCAAGAATAAGGGCTGTAAAACCAACACAGCAAAATTCTACTTTCTGCTAGTTCATGTCCTTGCAAAAGGCGTTCTAGTGAACCACATACATAGTAAGACCATGTAATATGTATAGTATAGACCCATATATAGTAAGACCATGTCTCGGTTGCTATCAGGAATGTAACTGCAGCAGCAGAGGTGACAGCAGGGCTGACAGCATCCCCAGCTGCAGAGTGAATTCCTCACTGCCTCTTACTCCGTGGAGCATCACACAGGGAAGATTTGGCCATTGCTCAGAGACACTCTAGACCAGCACTCTGAGGTGATCACATTTCATTAAGAGACCTATCCTTTACAACAACAGGAACACCATCATGACGAAAATGAAATCTAGCATCTTGTCATTTAGCCTGTGAGTAAAGATGACTCTAATTAGTATTGATGTACAGTTTTTTCAGTAAGCAAATACATCTAATTTGATAAGAGTATGCTTTTTTTTTTTCATATCGCTAAAAAGTGCAGCTTCTTTCTGAAATAGAAACATTGGCCACAGGGAAACTATTTTCATTATTTTAATGTCCCCTATCTCCAAGTAAATATGTGAAATTAGGAACAATAAATGATGCAAGAGTTGCTGCTGAGAAAAACCATATCACAACTGCAATCAGAGTAACATACATTACAAGCTCCCCTTGCCTGCTGGAAGAACTTAAGAATCTCTGTTTTCATTTATCTTTGCATTAACGCACCTACATTCTCGGGCAAATGTAGCCAAAACAGTATGCAAAGAGAGCATCACAATTCAGACAGCTCCTTTAGTGTGCCTCACTCCCAGCTACAATGACCATGCTTTTTGATTTATTTATTCAGTATTTACTATCTTATTTCACTCCATCAAACAACAGTTGTAATTTTTTTCTGTGATCACTGCTTTCTGATACATATTCCATATTTCCAGCTTGTCCATATCTGAGAGAGATGAGGGTAATGGATGAGGGGGAGATAGAACAGCTTTTATACAAAACTGAAAATGTAAGGCTTTCTAGAAAATTGTAAAGCAAGAGGGTTTCATGGGTCTGGCACTGGATCAGGTATTTTTGCATTTCTTGTCCACAGCACAGTTACCTAGTCATCTAGTATCATTTTCTACTAGATCAGAATGGGGAAACTTCACTTTTCTCCTAATATACCCCCCAGCCCCGATTCCTTGTATTCCTTTCCAGTGTGCCTCCCTCCCGCTCATCATGCCCCCCTTCCTCTAAAGACTGCCTTCATTCCAAATGTGAGAAGTGCCTCTCCATATACTGCTTTCGGTACCAATTATTTTTTCACTCACATTTCCCCAAGGATTGTTTCATGCCCATGATTTACTCAACCCTAAAGTTGCCGTTGCAAAGCACAAAACCAGAGAAGGTCATTAGAAACCATCATTTGCGCTCTGTGCGTGCACAGGACCTAAGAAGGAGGAAAGAGACTGAGCCCTAAAAAATGCAATAGCAAACAGCCAGCTAAACAAAACATAGCATCATTGCTTTAGGATTCATGTAATCACTGGTATTTCTCTTTGAACCTGAGCTGAGAAGCTCTTGTTTCCCTCTTTGTTTCCTTTTAAACATTCAAACAGCAAAGGGACTTTCTGACTACACAGGACAGGTCATGTAATGTTTATTTGGCATTACTAATTAATCTATGCTCCCTACACGAAAGGACTGAGGAGAAAAGTTTGCTGTCACTAACAAGTTGAATGCATTGACAGGAGAGAGCACTCCAGATCCTCGGTGCTGATCATTTTTATCAGTGAGAAAAAGATCGCTATAGCAGTGATGGTGATTTTTGTCCTCACTTGAAAATAAATGAGATCATCAACACATAACCATTTATAACTATCCTTGCACTATTATCAGATTCCATCCCAAAACCGAAACACAAGTAAAAGTCTTTTTCTCCCATCTGCAGTCCACTGAGCTGTCCACTCTTCCTCTAATGAACTTCTTTCTTAGCAGTATTGTGCACCACACATTACAGGCTGCAATTTGCATCATAATAATCCTGTTATAAAAACAATCCATTTAATGCATTTCCCCCTCTTCAAGTTACACAAAGATGTAACAAATGGTGTTTATGAAGAATAGATGGAACTGGAAGAAACTCTTTTTCAATTTAGAATTTAATTGTAGAAGGCCAATTATAAAATTTTAATTTCCGCTATCATCTGTCTTGAATATTTGTCTTATCTAGCAGTTATTTTATTCATAATGGAAACCTTTGATGGCTTTTTTGTTATGCTATTCTGAGTCATGGATAATGCACACTACACTGGATTAAATTTGTATGGAAAATAGGCCGTGCTGGCTTATGTCTGAAATTAGATGCAGCTAACTTAATTTTGCTGACATCTAAAAGAAAAGAAGCTTTGTTTAAAAAAAAAAAGGAAAGAAAAAGAAATAAATTCATTTAAAAATCACATAAAATATTTCACTTGGTATCATATCTGCCTAAAGTATGAAATCTACAGGAGCTTAAACAGCAATTTACTGGAAATCAGAACAGGACACCTGGGGTACCCACTTTCTGCTGATTAAGACTGCATATATTGAGTATTTATAATGATGTAAATTTAATGTTATGAGTGTTTAATGTAGTTCCAAAAGCTACTTTATTAAAGCTGGAAAATTCAGGCTCATGTTTATCTATAGATACAACTTCAGTGCACTGAAACAACCTCAAACATTAAATATTTCAGTCTTCAGAAAAAAGAAGGGCATGGGATAGATAAGCACAGATTCCCAATTACAAGGCTATTCCAGTAAAACAGATTTGCTGCAAGATAAAATAGAGGATGTACATACAGCAGGGTAAAGAAGCCCTCTTTTAATTACTGTGGATAAAGCAAAGCAATCACCACTATTTGCACTTCAAAAGCATGACATTTTCACAAAATTGGAAGAACTATAGATTGTGTAATATTGAGATTATTATTTGCAGAAAAAAATATATCAAAAGATTCAAGCCTCTACGCTTAATATGATTTTTAGCTTAATCATCACTAATCTCTCATTTTGAGTCAGTTCAAGTTATTTGGTGGACTCATAACATCAGCATGCTAGGCGCAGTTTCTGGAAGGCATATTTTGACACTTCCATTCTGTTCCCCCACATTTTTTACTCTTTTAATATACGCTCTCAGGTTTAACTCCAACAACACTTACATTCATACCAGTCATGATATACAACTACAAATATGTTAAAAACAAGAATTTGGGGGGAAAGAACCATACACCCTTCTTTCTCCCTCTCCTTGGTTTAGGTGGAGAGAGGAATAACGCAGAGAGCCAGCCAAAAGCAGGACCTGCAGGATTCACACACCAGGATCCCAGCTTCTGGTCACTTCAGGGCTTTAGTGCTTTTCCACAGCTCTTTCACTCCTGCAGTTTCTCTTGACCTCAGCCATTGCAATGTCAGGAAAAGTCTTTCAGTGCAGTTTGTGATAACGATGAGTATTGATGGAGGCTTTCTCTCCCTTCTTGTGGCTGAACAAGTCTGAAATTCTGTGATTGAAGCAGTAACGATATGAGTCAAGAAACTGGTTTCTTCTTGTAACAATTCACAAAATGAAAATAAAGCCTCTGCCAAGTGCATGAAGAATTCAATGAGACCTGCTACTGAATGACCTCCATCAACTTTTACATCATAATAAGACAAGATAGGCCCTTTATAGGTATGCCACATGTAACACACCTTCATGCATGTTAAGCAAGAATGACGAGGTGCGTAAATGCATGCATCACATTCAAGTGGGATTAAATGTTTCATGCCACCACATTGCCACTGCAGTTTTCTATAGAAAAGCTCAAGGATGTTGAGCATGGCAGATGATACAAGCTGCTGATCTTTGAGAAAGACAATACTGCCTTACTCAGTGTGAAGGCACAGCTGACATGAAATTGGCTGTCCATTCTAGAAAACCACCTGCAAATAAACTTTAGTGAATATTAGTCATCACCCATAAAACCCAGAATATTGTTCTTTACAGTTACAGAAAAACAATGTAAAATTACTAGCACAAAAAGAAGTATTAATTAATTCATATTAATTTTTTATTAGAGAGAGTCATATGTCATACAAGCAACAGAGATCTGAAACACGGACTGGGTGACAGGCACAAGGACTCAATAGCGCTTGTGTTTAGCAACACTATAACCCAGAGCAAATACAGGTGAAACAGGTTTATGAACTCCTCATACAGTTAGCATGGAATTTACCCATGTTCCTGCTTGGAAAACCAAACACGTGAGTTTGTCCACCTTTCTGATTATCTCTCAGCATAAGGAGCTACTACATGCTTTTTTTCTTTTTTTTTCTTCTTTTTTTAAGATTTCTGTAAAAACTGAACACTAAGCACTGTACTTAAAATAAAAAGTTGTCTAAGGAGCACACGTCACCAGGGGCAAAAAAAGTAAGAAAAAGCATTTCCCAGCTTGGTACATGGGGACTGGCAGAGCTTCAGAGAAGGCATCCAGAATCTTCATTCTCCACCTGGTAAGTCTTTAGTACAACGGGACCCATTCCACTCAGTCCAGCTGTGTTTGAAGGAGTTCTACCAGTGCTCATTATTTTGCTTCTCTGAATGCACAGGTCAAGAAAATCTGCTATAACGACAGTTGATGAGGCTATTCACTAACCCAATGGAAGCCTTTCCATTGATTTCTAATGATGATGGATTGACTCATTAGCCTGTTTAGCTTTAGACAGTCACCTGCAAAGTGACAGCTGTTACACTGACCGCGTAAACAGAAAACACGCTAACAGTTTTGTTTAAACCTGTACTATTGTATCACATTGACAGCACTGAATTTGCATGTTGAACAACTGATTAGTATCACTTCAACAGTGCGCTTACTTATTGTCCTTACCTTGGAATGAAAATTAGAGTGAAAACTGATTTTCTTCATAGGCAGAGAAAGCTGCCTATGAACAGGCTTGCTGGGAGGTATGAAAAGGACAGACTTTTCTGCTTTTTTGTGTGTTAATGGTTCCTTGCTACTTTAGTGCTCTCTCTGTGGCACAATCTTCTAGCAGGCCTGATGGTCAGACTATGCTATACACATCTTTCGCATTGCTATAACATGTCCATTCCCCAGGGCAGCCTAACAGACGTCTACTTTGCTCATTTGCACAGCAAAGTAGAACCCAGAGCAGTATGGGTGAAGGATACTTGGGTGGAATCTACTGCAAAGAACATCATCAAATCACAGTCGCTGTTTGCACAGCACCTGCACCAGCACTCACTCCGTGCTGAGAGAAGGTGAACAAAATTGAAAGGTGTGTCCATTATTGCCCAGAATAGTCACTGCCACACCAGTGCCACTTGGCATAGCTGTCCTTAATGTTGAGCTGCACTCAATGATTGAACATGGGGAACAGTCCCTTAGGGTGGCCAACCCTGCAACAAGAGCCCAGCACCCTTCTCCTCACTGGGGTCTGCCTCAATGCCACTGGAAGAAGCTAAGGCAGCGAGAGGGCCCATCCTCTGGGCTACCACCATGCTCCTGATTGCTGGAATTCAGAGCAAAAGCTGAAGTTAATTTTCTTTCTACTTGTGCAGTCAGGGAAAAGAAGTCATGGTTGTGCCTGAGTCAGATGTTTTTTGACACGAGGCAGCATACACAGTCTGGGTAGAAGGAGTATTTGTCAGCTCACAGTATCTAATGGCAACTGTAGCACACAAAGCAGAAGATGCCAAGGGTACTTCTGGATAAGAAACAGAAGTATCTGCCAGCAAGGTGCCCCCCACAGTTTGGCACAGACGTATCAAACACGGGGTGCATATGTTTCTAACAGGGTAACTCTGGCAGACATCCTTTCATGGCTGCATAAGCTCACGCAGTGTGACCAGCTTCTCCCCGAGGCGGAGCGCACACCACCAAGGTGCCACTCTTCCCTCCAACACACCTTCCCAAGGCAAGCCCAGGCAGCAGAACCAGCTTTTATCGGGGTGGCAGAGCACCGTCTCACACAAACCCCTGCTGCAGCCACCCCGTTCACACACCCCACGCTGCCCCCAGCCTACAGCCGTAGCATGGACCGCCAAGCTACCTCAACAGCACCAGGATCTGAACTCGTAATGTATTTAGTATAAAGAGGTATTACAGAAATGCCACAGTAGTGTGAAACAACTAACATCTCCTTGTAGCTCATATATTCGCAATATTAAGTATCCTCTGGTCTTATCAATGATTTCATAGTACGCTTATTTGCATTTATAGACAGAATGAGCTGGAAATATTAATAAATGGTTAAAATAACACACAACAGACAAGTAAAGCAGGGCCGTATTTTTCACTATGGCACTGATTGGTCCCCTGTGCACAAGCTTGGAATTTTAGCATGCTTTTTAAAAATTATATACTCTATATGTTTATTAATACATATATATTTATATATAAGTTATTTAAAAGTGTTAAATAGAATTCCAGTAATCAAATTAGAAATAATTTATCTAATCCACGGGAGGGGTTATTTATTTGTACATGTTGCCACTGTTGTTTCTCATGACAACTGAATTAAAACTGGATTAAATTCTGAATGCTGATGACTTTTGGCTTCCCCCATTTTTTAGTTTCTTAGTTCATAGAGCCATATTTGTGCACCTGTTTTTTAAGATGTTGTACAGTCATTTTTCCAAACTACTCCCTGATGTCATAAAGACTATCAATGGCCAAGCTGTCACAGGCTGACCTAATTTAGTCCCTTGCCCAAAGACAGATTCAGTTATATCTACATCATCCCTTGAAGATGCAGCCTGCTCCTAAAGATCTCCAGTGTGGGAGAACAGTCTATTTTAACTCTTCACTTGAAAAAGGGGTTTGCTATCATCTAATCATCCTTGTGCAGTCCAAATCCGCTACTTAATATATGCAACACAAATTAGAGAACAGATTATCTACTATTTCTTTGTCACAACCCTGTGGCACCTGAAGACTTAAAGACCTCCACCTGTTACCTCTTCTTTTCACTAGAGTACATCCTACCCCAACACATTTAGTCTTTCCAGGTCAGTGATGTCTTCCCAACGTCTAATCATTTTTACTTCTCGCCTCCTCTCAGATCTCCCTAATCAGTCCATCTCTTTCACAGAGCTCAGGCCAAAACAGGATACCACCCCCCATGTAGCTAAAACCTTACCTACATACAGCCCCCCAAAATGTTTACATGATACTGTTGGCTCATGCTCACTTGTGATTCATGATAACTCCCAGATCATCCTCAAGATAGCTGCCAATAAGTGATCCTGTATTTCTTGTTTTCCATGAAATAGATTCACATGGAAGGTGTAATTTGAAATAAGAGTACTTACTTTGTAATATTGCAGTAGGCAAGTATCTTCTCCCTCACTCATCCAATACACCTATACATATATACTTTCCAATTTTTCTGTTAGTGCCCCACTGAGCACATGCTTTTCCTTTCAGATACTTCTTATTTTAGAAGAACGTTTAGACTTTGGATTTACAATTGGCAATTCAAATGTAGAATTTTCAGTCTATCTGCTCCACTGACTATTTCAGAGGACAGTATTGTCTCTTAAAAATATATTGATGATGTATTCACTAGGCTTCACGTTCATATATAAAAAGCCATATTTTAAAAAAAAAAGTAGTCATATAGCCATACAGTTCAGTAAAATTTAATTCACTGCAGATGAACTTCATGTGTTAGAAGCAAGATTACTCAAACAAGCTTTATTGGCTTGGACTTCCCTTATGAAACTCTCCCACTGATTTGAGACCAGATGTAGTAGTAATCAGAGAGTTGTATTTCTGATGGCCTCTATTTTGTGAATCCAGCACCTATGCAGTGTAAAAATATCCTTTTGTGATTTGATGCTAGTCCTAGAAACTGTACTTACATTTATATTCTTTTGCACATATTCTCTGGTACTGCTGGCACTAACCCAGTATTTTCAGATTTGATGATAATCCTGCAATATGAAATACTTCTTTCATTTCAGCCATAAGAATGTGGCACTGAAAAAGAAAGCTATTTGTGTCAGATAATAAACTGACTGGATATGATAAACTTTATGCCATTAAAACTGTAACTATCAAATTTAAAAATATCTATTTTCAGTATAACTTTTTATGCTGAAGCCATCATTTATGCTTATGGATGAGTGGTGGTAATATATTGATACCACAGTAGTAGTTGCAATTCTAAGCATATAAAATAGCAGCCATTATGAAAACGATTAAATGTGGTACATGTGTGTAAAATTGCAGTATGCACAGCAGTAAGCTTGGGTCCCAATTCCGGTTGCTAGAGTTCCTTCCTCAGTCTCTGCCTCCGAAGAGCTGGGGCACTACCCTCTGTGCAGGTCCTTCACTCCAGCCGTTGGACGGGCAAGACCGTGGTCAGGTCATGCTTGTCCCTTCCCTTCTCCGGAGTGGCAGTGCCAGAGCAAAGCTGCTGGGCGGAAGCAGCATGCAATCCGTGTGTTCCCAGAAAACAGGGATCTCAGCTCCCGGTCGCTACCTGCATCACTGATGCACATCGCATTGGTGGGGAATAGGAGTCTAGTGAAAATGAAGAGGCTCTCATTCATGGCTCTCCTCACTCCTCAAAACACCCAATTCACTAATTCTGTCCAAAAGATTGACAAGTGTGCAGTACCTGCTATTGGTATCTCTTATTTGGTATCATTAATTTGAATCATTTAAATGGTGTTTTCCATCACTGTACGAATCCCTTGAAGGTAGTTATTACTAACATTTAATCCTGATAAACTTTGGTGATTATGATGCAAAAAAATCACTGGACTGAAAGGTTTAATGGGCTGTCACTGTATTTTAAAAGTAGTTTTAAAGCTAAGTCAGAAGATTCTGCATGAGGAAATTATCTCCTCTCAATGTACGCACAAAACACTGTGATCGGTTTGATTGCATGAGTTTTTCCAGTGAGCCTCCACCTTACTCAGTATACAGGTCATCTAACATCACAGTCAGTTTTAAAAGACAAAGTATGAAATTAATTGTTTGGGTTCAAAAAATACTCATTGAATTTTCAGAACGTGGCATTTTGGTATGCTTCAGAAACAGGGTCAGAAAAGAAATGTCCTTAGTTTCTCTTTCAACTGGCTTTTCATTATGCAAAACCAGTTTCCACCTAATTAAATTGCTTTTTTAAAGTTCCTAATTTATTAAACTGCTGAGTCCTTGAGCCACAGGAATGTTCCCCACCTCCTTTTTCACACACTGCCCTCCTATGTTACTTTTAAGTTATTTATAAATACATCTCTCCTGCAGCCTCTACCAGCAGGGCACCTTCACATGTTGGAATTTAATGAGGCTCAGGCACAAGTCATGAGTCCCTGAAGAAAAGTATTACCTGATCTGCTTCATTTATTTCTACCAATAATCATACCATTACCTACAGCTTCTGTTTTTAATTAGTGGTATCTAGTGTTTAACACTGGCCAATTTGCATCCAATTATGTCCCCTGAAAAATTAGAAGTGGATGAAAAGGCTGAATGCAATTAATCATTCTGCAATGTGAATTTGCTTAAATATCAAGGATGAATGTGTTGTACTTTCCTAAATAAGATTTCATTGAAAACATATACTGTCTGGTTATGAAGCAAAAGCATGACACTTCCCATGACAGTAAGAAATCTGGATATTAAACACTACAGAATTACCAAATACATTGACACACAAGCTTTTAATAACAATGAAAAAAATGATGTGACTAGTATCTAATTACACTCTGGATTCACATGCTACAGAAACAATTAAAAACAATAAGCAAGATAACTTTTTATGACACATAGACAGACCTTAACCTTGTCTGAGACAAAGTTTGGGTTTAGTATGTGGTCTTTAGAATATAATTGCCTCATCTTTTCTTCTTAAGAAGTTTAGCTTTAGAAAACATTCTGTTCCAGCTTCAAAGAAAACATTCAGTGCTACTTAGTTATGGGATTTTTTGGACGACCATAGCGTCTTTAAGAAAACTTATAAAGCATAGGAAACATTTACTTAAAAAAAACCAAACCAAACAAACAAAAAAAACCCCACACCATAAACCAAAACTTATTTATATGGTGTCTTCAGCTTTTCTCCCATTTTCAGAGATGAAATCCTATCAGTCAGTATCACAGATGATGACAACAGGATGCTTTTACTGAAGAGTTTCTTCTTTCTGATACCCCCATGTCTCTGATAAATTCTGAAGAGCCCTCATATAAATATAGAAATATTAAATACCACTAGTGAGATTTTTTTTTTTCCTCCATGATGGTAAAATTCTTTTATCCCTAGGATAACTTAGAAATAATGAAAGTAACTTGACGATTATTTTAAAGGTTAGTACTTGTATAGCAACTTGCAGGTATAAAACAGAGCAGCAGCCCTCTAAGCTTAACTTACAAAACTAGATTTATTATACTACATTACTTCATTCCTTCATCCCAATTTTTTAAAATTAAAGTACCATTCAACATATCGTGAAGAGGTTTAAAATACAGTAAAGTTGACAGAAATCTTTTGGAAGAAGAAATCTTTTGGAAGAAGATAACAATGAAAATAGGGTTTAAGACAAGTGAAGATCCTGAATTATATTTGATACATCTTTTCTGACTTTTAGCATGCAAAAAGCCAGGCCCCTGACTTGCACTGCCTTATTTTTGCCCAAAAAAAATCCAAAAAAGTAGGCATCCAAATAAAGTATCCATTTCAGTGACACACAACCTAACAGTTTCTACCTGCATTCCTCACCTTTTTCATATCTCCTCTCTTGTTCTTCCTCTGCTTCAAACAATTTTTCCAGTTTTTAGCCTTACTATCAGAAGTTCCATGGTGTTATTTATAATAGCTGGGACATTACTTTATTCCCTTTATTGTTGTACTCTTCCATCCTACTTTCTGTTTAGAACACAGGACAATTTTTAACTTATCAACATTTTGCACTGCACTCTGGGAAGATGGGCAGAATCTAGAGGGGAGGAAAGATTATGCTGCAGATGTTAACTCGTCGGTTGTCTCCTCATGCTTGAAAGCATTGTTAAATTTTATTTTGCAAGAAATGTTTTTCTTTAAAAAGTTAAGTTCTTTTTAGCCAGGTTCTTGTATTTGTTATGCCAGACATTCCACAAATAATTTGTTTTCAAGATATATGGTGCTTGTCATCTCTGCTCCCACTCCAGGCAAAATCATCAAAAAAGCTCCCAGATGCTATTTTAAGAAGTGTGGCTTGCCAGGACAAGTGCTTTGGTTTTGAACATGAGATTCATTTACAGAAGCTGTACTGAAAAACATTGCAACGATACTTCAATTCTGATCATCTGCAAGGAGCCGAAAAGGTTAGAAATTAAATCTAAAGAATACAGTGCATTCTATTTTTTGCCCTCGGGATCATCAAGTTTCAATTAGGATGGACTCATTATTGTACAGGATTGGGTTACACTTCATGAAAAAACCTGCAATGACCACCAGCAGACTTACAGTTTCAGGCATCACAGACTATCACTTTTTTTAGTAGGAAAGTGTTTATGCTATCTCCCTAAAGCTGGATGAATTCCTACTGTCTTAGATACTGTAATACTACCATTAAAAAAAAGTCTGAAAAAAAAAAACCCTCTGTGCATTTAGCTAGAGTTATTTCTTGATGAATGTAACATCTGCATGCTTGTCTAACCCAACCAATCGACTGAGGCTAGTTGAGGCTCTTTTTGAAGTCCAGTGACCTAACTAAAGTTGAATATGTTAATTCATTTAATTTCCCTATTCACCACCATTTAGGAAAATAAGCAATTGAGACTACCAAAAATGCATTTTATGAGCAAAGGTAGATGGTTTTGCAGTATAATGGCAAAATCTGTGACAAACTAATGAAGTTTAAAGGTTGCAAGCAAAATATATACTACTAGGAAATAAATGCCACCAACCTCATAGAAAAAAAAGAAAAAAATCACCCTCCACACCACAGCAATGAATTATCATTTTCAATTAAACTTATTTCAGCAAGAATCAAGGCACAAAATCTTGATGAATGATGTGATTTCCTCAAAGCACCTCCTCCTTTGAACACCACAGCAATGCTGTGCCCTGTGGCTTTCAGGAACAGTCCAAGTTCTTTGGGGCTTGCGATATAAATGGGGAAAACAGTCCCTATATATCTTTTATTGTTAGGACTATGGTTTATTAACTGTTGAGATCTACCCACAGTCTTTACTTCTTCATGCATATTTAGTCCAGTGACTAGCTTTGAGCATGATGACATCATAGTGAACACAAATTGTGAGAACATTTTGACTCTTGGACAGAGGTGAAAGACCCAAAGACTGAAGGTGTGACTTCAAACAATACCACAGAGTGCTACTCTAAGGCAACTTATACTTACCTCCCTGCATTCCTTATAGATGATTACTTGAAGAATTACTTTTCCAATCCTACCATTCCTCATTTCAGCTGTCTCTCAAACAGAGTCTTGTTGGGGCCTCACCGTCTATATAACCAGTCTGGCCTTATTTGACATGCTTAACTTTCCTCTTACACTCCCCCTATTCTCTCATTTCTGGTAACATCATTAACCTTCCCACCACACAAGCACATGCATCTTTGACATCCCTGACCCACTCTCCTCAGGCATCCAGAACACAAATATCCAAGTATTTGGTATGTATCTAACACTCACATTTTTACTGCCAAAAATTCCTGTATACAAGCCTGACTCTCTTTTAACTTACCTCCATAGAGTTCAAACCAACCACAGTTTCCACAGTGCTGTTTTTGCCAGTCCCCACTGTTTTAAGTGCCACTCCATTCGTGTTCACATCATTGCTCCCCTTTTCCAGGTATATAAAGTTCAAAACTCATTCTCTTGTTTTCAAGGCTCTTCCTAATTCTGCATATTTGCTCTCTCCTATTGCACTGCCCACTGTGCCAAAATATTTAATGATCTCTGTTCCTTACTTGCCCATTTGGCCCACAACTCTTATGCCTTTTCCATGCAGAAACAACAGTTTCTTCTTTGCAGCCCACCTTCATGTTTTTACTATGGTGCTAACAAGTTAGCCATATAAGATGATACAGCAAAACCAATTACAGCACAGCAAAAGCAGTGTTTTAACTCTTTCCTGCACCACTGCCTTTTGCCTTTCATGTAGCTGATGAACAGCGAGTGAGGAAGGAATGCGGTGACAATAAATTCAGTTGAATGGACAGGAACGTTCTCCTCTGCTAGTCACTCACAGTGATTTTCATGCACTTCCTTCCTTGTCTTGCACCAACATTCTCACTGCTTATTTAGATAAGCTTGTTATACAACTATCTTAAACTTCTCAGATAATTAGGAAATTAAGAGACTTTTAGTCCTGTAAAATACTCTAAGCATGGGCAGAAAAAACAGCTAGAAGAAGTTAAATTAGGTTATAATTTTACCATACAACACTGACAAACCAGAACCAGCTAGGTACATATAGTATCAGAAACAAATTTACACCACCCTCAGTTTGGCCTTTGACAGATTGCATATTTGCCCATCTCCTCAATAATAACTTTTGTAAAATAGTGCATGGAAATTAATTGGTCATTTCAGGAAGGATTGCACCCTCTTCTAACTTCTCAGAACATAAATTTCTACTTGTAATTAAATTATAGGTGAAAACACACATATTAAATGAAATATCTGGATTGTCTGGATTATTTGCAAGAGAAGAGGGATTTAAATATTTGAGTCTTATTTAATCAGTAGAATGAGGTCTCTAATCAGCCTTCCTCTACGGAAAAAGTTTGTGAAAGGAGCCAGACATGCAAGCCATTTGGCTGCAGATGCTTTTACTAGACATTCTCAACAACGAATGGGACAAACAAGTAAGCAAACTGTAGTACAGCAGGCTCATTCAAGCAGAGTGAGTTTCTGTACTAATAAATACAAATCTTTATTCTATGTTGCCAGAGAAGATTTGAATGTGGCCATGCAGTTGTGAATATCTCCTACATTTTGTACTGGTCCTTTCACTCTTTAAAACTTTTTATTAGGCCCTGAAACTAAAATGTGGGCCTCAACCACATCTATATCAACAGTTGATGTGAGAAGTGGTGAGCTGGGGGGCGAGTGATGTCTCAGAAACTTGGTTTTTGGCAAACTTCTTAAAAATACACCAAAGGGATTAATCTATATTCCTACAAATCTCAAGTCATCTACAGTGCGAGTTTGACTATTGATTTTTCATGAGTATTTGATGTCATGAAGAAATTGCCTAGAATAAAAATTAAGCATGAGGAGTCAGCATACCCAGGATTATAAACCCATTTAAGTCACTTGATCACTATGACCTTGTCTATGGTAGGAAAATTAATACCGATAATTCAGTATCAGTGCAAGCATTAGGTGAGACAAAGCCAAGGCAGCGTTAGTACTGAGGGCAGACTTCCTCAAGCTACTTTAAGCAAACCCAGCTCTTTCTGCTCTTATTGGCTTTGCTCATTTTATGAGGAATTTAATGTAAACTCCTAACTCCAGCATTGTAGCTGTGCACAGCTTTTGCACATAAGCAATAACGAAATATCCAGGACCAACACAATATTGCACATACTTCTTTGTTTTGTAAAGTAAGAAGTGAGTGGCATGGGGCAGATGTCACCTTCACTCAAAGGTGCAGCATGGCTGAAACCAAAGCAATAGAAAGCAGTAATTTATTGCTGATATAAGCCAACACTGAGGTACCGGCCTCCAGGGTAGAAAGTAAATGAGGGAAGGATTGTGTTGTGGAGGTATGTTTTGGGGTCAGTGCTTCCTGAGGCTACTTATGAGGAGCACAGTGGTTTCACTTGCTTGGGGCTGTATTTAAAGTCAATATCTAGCCTGTAGGCAGCAAGGACTGGCTCTCCTTACATAAATGTACTTTCTTAAGAGCGTCTCAGGTTTTTTATGATATTGTTTATAGAGCCAAATGGGGGTGTGGACTGGGACTCCTTTGGAGATCAAGTACGCAAAAGTGGAAGTCAGCAGCAGAGCGGAGAATACACCCTGTGAATCCAGCCTCTCCCCTCTGCTCTGCCCCAGCCGCCCCAAAAGGGAGCAATCAGGCAGAGGGTAGAGATGTCAGTCTTAGCCTGCAAATCAAAGAATTTAAGATGAAAGAAATCTGTAATGACTGTCTTTATTATTAATTAAATATAACACAGAAGATTACTGCACAGGAGCACTCCAGAGATGGAGATCAGCTGAACCCTGGGTATTCCCTTGGCACTGACAAAACAGATGCACAATTGAGCAGAGTCTATATGATGATGTTTGCAAATGACATAAAACACCCAGTTAATTAAGCTTGCTACTCTAGTGTGAATGAGAGGAAGTCTATTCATTGACCTAAATGTTGTTCTCCTTTTTGTTCTTTTAATATCTTAGGAATTATGAACTCTAATAACTTGATGACTTTACTGAAACACACCCACCCCCCACACAGTATTGCCTTATCCTTAACTGCCAACAGATCCTTAAATTGAGAGATCTTCAAAAGATATATAAGGGCTTTCTCTACAAGATTCGGTGTTAGAGAAAGCCTCTGACCTGTACAGGAATACTCAGAATTACCTTTATACAGCACGTGTCTGTGATTTGATGGTTTTCTATACCATACTTAAGTGCCTAAAAGGGCAAGTAGGTGTAATTTTGGTGTTGCTGGCATTTTCAAAGCTGCTGACCAAACGTACCTTGGTACAGCTATTCCTTCCTATCAGCATCCTCAAGTTACCCTAAATACTGCTTGCACCATGCACAGGGATTGTAACCAGAAATTATAACGTTCAGGCAAACCACCTTCTCTCCTTGTCCCCAGCAGCTTGTTTGGTCCCTGAGCACCTCAGTGACATTTTACTGTATGGGGATGCGCCTGTCCCACTCACAAGAGCCTGACAGTACAACTTCCCATATAGCATCCTTAAAGCAGACCCAACTCAGGCATATGGACCAAGCGCAGCAAGTGAGCGGGAGTATGTTCCAGTCAGTTAAGCTCATTTGTCTCCAACCCACCGACTTAGCCAAAACACCAGTTACTAGGATAAACCTGTGTTTTGTGTAACTCAGTTTAAGTGCTCCCATACCATAGTCTTCCCACAAATGTGCTTAACCAACTGAAGCTCTTAAGATTTCTCTTTACAGATCCACATATTACCCCAGTAATTATTTCAGTTCTTTTCCATGATCTCCTAGAAATCTGAACAGCATGATGATCTCCAGGCTCAGGGCCTGATTCACCTTTTGCTCAATTTCAGTGCAGCCTCTCTAATTATAACAGGGATCATTTCAGTCCAGGTTTACTCGGTACTCTTAAAGCTACTTAGCTGAGCCATTAACTCTCTCGATTTACCACCATTTGACTGACTTCAGATGCTTCTCACTCCCTTCTAGCAATCACCGTACTAAGGTTTTCTATCTTCCACTTATTGTACATACAGGCACAGCAAGGATTTTTTTATTCTGCCCTGTCTTTGCCATAACTAAACACTGTTCAAAAGTTAGATTTCTTGAATGTGCAGGAGTGCTGCTCGTGTGTCTCCCTTCCTTCCCTCAAACTTTCCACTGCACATACAGCAGCCAGGCCTGAAATCTTCAGATGAAAACATATACCACAGTCCCATCTATATACAAACAGTATAAGCGGAAAATGGAAATATTCCCCCAGCCCCCTCCAGGGGTTCTGCTCATGAGTTTTTGCTAGAAAGATCGTTTCCCATTTATTTCTTCCTTCTGAACTCAGCCCGTTAGCAACTGGTTTGACTTCTCCATTATTCATGTCAGCATTTTTGACCTTACAAACTTTCAGTGAAACACTTTAGCCAACTTCTTACAAATAACTTCCCCACACTCCCAAATAAACTGCATACTTTCCAACTATTCACTTAGTCACTCCACCCCAAAAAATCATGCTATTAAAAATTGAAAATGTTTATTTTTGATGAAGCCATGGTGGCAATAAGCATCCTTAACAGATGACTCTAGACTTTATAGGGCTAAAGGGCTTACCCAAACTTTACCTCTATCCTATACTACTGACCTATTTTAATGGTGACCTACGCAGTAACAGAACCGAGTAGATTGCAGAGGAGTTACATTATCAGCCCTCGTGGCTTGAACAGTTGCTCAGATCTTGTCAGAAGACAGTTTGCCAGTGCTCATAATTACATGTTAGATTACGCAGACATTTCCAGTGCTCCGGTGTGGTAGCCTCGTAGGGAGGCAAAGCCAACCTCTCTCACGCTGCAGCAAAACGGCATCACCCCAGGAGCTTTTATGCCCATCCTGCATAGCTTCTGGTATACTGTTGTACCTTTGAGCCTCTGGAGGGCAAATTATCAGTAAATTCAATGGACACTGAGGCTTTACATAAGAACAAGTAAGCCAGACATATTTTGTTTGCAAAGCAGAAAGTATGCAGAGACCTACGGGAAAATATTATCTGTACACGTATAGACCGACCTCGCTCCCCTGTAAATAGGAGTGCTTTGCTGCCTTGGTCCTACAGCAACCACGAAGAGTGGCCTACCAGGCCGTAACTGTACTTGGTGGTTAACTCTTCTCCCTAGTCTTAGGCAACTGTATAGAGGAGAATTCAAGGTTTTCAGTAAGATGAGAAGGAAGAAACTTAACACAGTTCTGCATTCCTATCTCTTCTTCCCACTTACACATGTATACAGGCATCACAGCCAAGGACTATCATATATTGCAAGGTTAGCTGTAATCAGTTCTTTACATCCCTTTTTTTTTTACACCAGATGAAGGAAAAGTAGTCTGTGTTATTCCTAATTCTGCCACAGGGTGCTTGCATTAGCTGCCAAGTAAGGAAAAAATGAAGATGCAGGAATTGAGCTGGGGGCCTTGTTCCTCTTCTGTCCACTTCTAGAAGAATAAACCAGGAGAACCAGCAGGACATGGGGTGCTAACAGCATAGAATTGAAATAAGAGTCCAGTTCTGAAACTGTGAACCATTACGCAATTGACATTTAGCCAAGATTGGGACAAATATGCATGTCAGATCTTTTATTTAAACATGTAAATAACTTAAAATGGAATTAATTAATTTCTTCCAAATGTTTTGTCATTTATTTTCAAGTTTTGTTTTATGCACTGTCCTGAAGTTTGACAAGTCTACAGTAAGCAAAGCTTAGCAGGTTGAATTCAGAGGGGTTGGGGGAGGTGGGGTTGCAGGGTAAGTGTGGGAAAGCATGTGAAATTTCAATAGAAAACAAAGTCTTTAAGGTGATACCTACTCAACTGCACGTACCTCAAGGGGCCTAGGAATTGAAATTCTTCAGGAAAGAAAGAAACTTTGACCTTCTGAATACACTCCTTGCCTTTGATACACAAGAAAAGAATATTTTATATTCTTATGTGCTCCCTTACCCCTTTTTCTTTTTGCCAGAGTAAGTAAAAAGTGGAGAAACAAAGAAGAAAGTAAAAATATTACTTCAAACCAATTCAGAGAAACCTGGAAAGCTGTCAGGAATAAGAGTCTAGGGGCTCAGAGCAGCACTGAAGGCAGGGAGGGGGGTGGGGAGGAATGCAAGCAACCAACCTTCCTTTAATTCGTGCACTGCAGTGACCTTGTGAATGTTACAAAATCTTTTATGCACCGTCCCAAACAGATTTTTTTGCCTCATGATTTTTTTCACCTGAGCACTGCTCAGTTTTAGAGGGGAGGAGCAACTTGGGGTTTGATAAATGGAGATCTGAATTTAGCTTGCCATACACCAAAACCAATTACATCAGGTTGAGTGGCTCAAGAGACATTTTTAGTTTTCTGCTGAATAATCAGAAAGTATTAATAGTACTTTGAGTCAAAAAATATGGAAAAAGCATGCTCAAGGGAAAGAAGAAATTTTGAATTGATGGAAGTTTAAATGAAGTGAGTGGTTTCAAGGAACTAGGAAAAAAAAAATCATAATGCAGTATCTCTCCGATACCACTAGCCTGTGTATAAGGGACTTGTTTCCAAAACAATGCTTTATAAAAGAGAAAACAAATGCAAAAATTTAACAGAATTAGAAGCTAGGCTAAGAACGCACTTCTTGCAGACAGATGTCATTGAGATCCTAAATGTTAAGTTCTATAAAGCAGAGACTATCTTTGCTTTAGTTCTTTCTATGTATATCAAACAATGAGTCCCTAAATCCACCTGCTGGAGCCGCATAAATAATTAATAATTGATGGAGAAATAAATTATTCCATAAAGCAACTTGCTTCCTTCAAGCCAGATATGCATATAAAACTTGGAGTACAAGTTTAGCTTTGTAACAGCTTGAAGAAACAATAACTTTTGACTACTCAAAGCACAGCATTACAATATTGAGTGTGCTGCAAAAAATGCCAACAAAAACAGCTCTCAAAAGCACACCCTCTTACTGTGTTGAGAGAGCAAAGAATTTTAAAGGAAAAAAGGACTAGTATGCACTATTCCCTGAGGCCTCAGAAGTTTAGTTACATGCCAAAGTGAGAAGATAGAGGGATAAGAGCAATGTTTCAAAAAAGCAGACAATGAAAAGGAAAGATACGATCCTTCTATTTACTAATATTATGCAGGACAGTGAAATATTTGTACTCCTCCAGCCCAAAGCTTTTACTCACCACCATGCATTTTATGACAATGGGCATGTTTCAGTTGGTGCAAGCTACTGATTAACAAACAGATGGAAATCCACCAACATGACATTGCACTGCAGGAAAAGATCCATAAGCTTTCTGACTTGTTCAGCCTAGCAGCAGCGTTAGACGCTTCTAGGACCACTTACACTTCATAGCAAATGTCACAAAAGAGTTTCAGCTGAGCTTTGACTACTTCATGGCAGATCATACCTCTAAGAAAAGAGCAGGTCTAGGAGAGTTCATTAGGGCTTGGTTATGCTCTAAGTTAAGGGGACCAGTTTTCAGCAACATAACCAAAAGCTAATTGATAGCTGCTATCATTGTAGCCACAATAACAGAACGCTAACTAACCTTTTTCCATTTTTCAAGTGGATTTTGCAGCCTGCACTGGTCTCTGCTGTACTTCATTTAAGCAGTACCAGCTTAGAGCTGCCCAGCAAGAGCTGGGTACTCCCATGTAAGCTTCACTCATAAAGCACGCATTCACTACAGGTAGGCATCTCCAACCACTCTTGCCATTCCTCCAAAGTATATACACAGCATATGATTTTTGTGCATTTGAAGTAGCAAAGGGAGAGACTTCTTTTTAAGTAAACTTTGTATAGAAAGCTTGGTGTAGGAAGTCCAAAACTTGCAGTGACCTCAAAAAAGCAGCAATTGCAAAATACAGCCTCGAAAGGAGCTTTACAAAATATGCCAATAGAGTATTTTGTATAAGTAGAAATACAGTATTTCAATCTATATACTGTATTTACCGAAAGTTTAATTTTTTTAAAGGGTCCAAGTCCACTCATACTTGAAGTCAATACCATTTTATGGGTTATATGTTGGTTGCAGCAGTACATAGGCAGTGAATGCTTTGCAATAGGCTATTAATTGTAACTTCAAAACAGTGCAACATTCTTATACACTTAAACCATCTTTTCAAAACATGTTTGAAGCATCTGAATAATGCGGTTTTTTGTAACTTGACTGTCATTTTTAACTAACAGCAACCATTTATTTGTTCTGCTCCTTGTTTTTTATTATGCTTATCTCACTTCCAGCTTTATCCATACAAAGAATAGAACTAAGTATCTCCTGTCTTTGCTGGATAGCAGAGTTGAAACATGATGGTTTAAAGAGGATGCAAATATTTCCAAGTTGTGTCCAAATGAAGATACAGGGAAACCTTTACTTCTCGTCTGAAAGACCTAATAGTTCTTTAACTTTGCCAAGCTGACTACTTTCCACCTTAAGCTCTAGCTCTCTTGCTTACTAAATGCTCTCCTATAAGTTCAAGCATTTTCAGTAAAGTGATAATAAGGAAGTCTATCTGAAATTAATCAGAAAGATTCTATAAATTAATGATGTGTCAAAACCCCTAATCTTCCAAACAATACTGATGCCAAAAGCCCGTTCCCTCTGTTAAATACAGATTTTTAAGTCTTTTCCTAACAAGTCTAACTTCTCCATCAATAACTTGGTTAACTTTTTCAAACTCATTCTTTTTTGCATTTTAAATCCATGCAAGGAAATAACTACTGACTGCAATGGCTTGTTTCATGCTACAGTCCTCCAGCAGAACCACAGTAAAAATGTACACTGTCAGAGAGCCCACAGTTAGATTAAGTGCAGCAGGAAAAACTTGCAGCTTTCCTCCATGTATTTCATGTGATAAAAGAAAAGATGGCCTGAACAGTCTCCAAATTCAACACGTATTTATTCCAAAAGCTAGCTCAGAGAAATAGCCTGTTTCTGCCTCTCAGGCTGCACAGATCCCCTTACGATCAGCCCTGGACCCCTGCTTTTGCTTTTCCTGTCTCTTCTTCACCATATCTTGTCCTCCCATTGGGATCTCATTCCTTGCTCTCTACTCACATGCTCCTGGGACGCTACAGTAAAGGAAAGTGCTTTTATCCTTCCTGGGGACATTTCGTGGAGAAAGCAGGGAGCCCCAAAGCAGGAACAATTTTGTTTTCCTGCCAGACCTCCATGAAACAAGTCAGTGGGTTCTTCAAGAAAAAAAAAAAAAAAAAAAACACAAAACCAAAACCAACCCCCCTCGTCCTGATTTCACAAATATACAGTCTTTCCCAGATCATTCCAGCCTCTGTTTCTGTGTTATAGGACCCCTAGTATGACACTGTTTCCACAGCCAAGATAAAACTTCTCATACATGTCCTCTAAGGGTCCCTTTCATTACCTAAAGAAATAAGGTCAGAAAGTAAAAGGAAATAAAAAAGTGTCATGGGTCAAAATAATTCTTGTCGAGGCTTTCTGCTATTTTTGTTGAAGCGTGTCTCTCTTCTTGACTGACCCAGCTTCTTTCCTCTTTCAGCCTCTGCATGACGGGAGAGGACTTGTTAACATTCCCGGGAGCTGCTTAAACTACTATTATGGATAACTGCTATTGCTGACCGACTGTGAGGTTCATTTCAAGAAGACTTGGGAGCATAATTATTCCTACTCCGTTTAGACTGGATTGTCATTTCAACTACTCTCCTAGGTGCTTTATGACCAGCCAACTTCACAGTAGCCAGAAAACGGAGTCCTGTTTCAAATGAACTGTTTCCATCTAGAAACTGCAGTTATAATTGCACAAAACTATGGCAGTACTTTTTCAACTGGAAAAATTCAACACCATCAGAAATAATTCAGTTTTTAGTTTGGAACAGTATTTCAGAATTTGCTTGGGTTGAGACATAAAAAGTCCCATTGACAATATCAATGGCTTTTTTCCAAATTGAATAAAGCATCTCTGTAGACACACATTTTGTTTTTTTCTGCTTACAGAAGAAGCAAGGAAAAAAAAACATCTTTACAAGTTATATTTCATCTATGACAAACATTTTCATATTTCTGAACTATAGAGATAAACGCATTTTTCCATGCCCTTAATCACATGACTAACCTTTTGCAATACAATAATGTAAAGACTGAATTTCTCCAATTCCTGATATACAAATTCTCACATAAAAGTTAATTTAAAAAAAGAATTATGCAAGCAGAATATCACCAAAATGCTAGACAGAGGTCCAAGGTCCTGCAATTCAGATTCCTATAAAGATGCACACAGTGTAATTTATTATTGAGAACAGAGATAAAAAAGAACATATTTTCTTCTCACAATTACCATTAAAGGAAATAGCATTGTGCTAAATTTGCCATTAACACAAATAATTATCCGATTTTAAAAAAAAGTGTCTCCTCATTTACCAGTTTACACCATTTTTTTATTCTTTAGGTATGTTTACATTTCATAACTGTAAGATACCCTTTTCCTGCTTACTAGCTGTTTTGACAGATAATATTTGCAAGAACTATGTACATACTTGGTAAGTACCAGGTTAAGCATTATAATTTTCTGCTTGCATATAATACAGATTGATTGTTCCCAAATACATCTGACATTTTAGAATAAGCATTTATTGCAAGCAGCAAAGAACCAAGAGGGAATACTCCAGAGCTAACTTTAAATCCAAGCTCAGGCATTCATTCAATGTGTGACCTCAGGCAACAGACTTGACCTCCTTCTGGTTCAGTCAATTCAGCTGGCTAAGAGCAGGAAATCATTGAAAACCAGATGCTGCATCTAAAAGCAGATCTTCCCCAGGTAAATAAATTACGAGAGCGCCACAGGGATGGAGGAATATAGTGTTTCTTATTGTAAGAGTCGGGAAGGCATATGGATGTAAATTGGAAATAAGCAAGGGGTCTTTTAGCCTCAAGATTTACTTTGATATTTGAAAAATAGCATTTTTAGTGCTGTACAGATATTAAGATTTTTGTGCTATAACTAGACTGCAAGGCTAGACTATCTTTATTCAAATGTATTCAGATCGTGTAATCAGGGATGTTTGTTTTCTTTTATTTTGCCCAAATTACTATTCACAGACATCTGAAGTATTAACACCAACACCTGATTACAACTGTAAAAATGTAGGACAATGTCTAAAATTCAGACTTCTCAGGACTTTGGGAACTATTGTAAATGGAGGCCATGGTTATTTTGGCATACTAGGAGCGTGGGTCTCCCTTTCCTGTAAAGAGGAGAACGCTTGCAACTCCCTAGCATCTCTTCCTCTTTCCCTGCATCCAGCTCACATCAAGCCACTTTAGACTATGGTTGCGGTTGCCAGAGTTACGAGCGCAAAGTCCACATAGGTTTCAGAACAGAAGCTACATATCACACCCTGTTCCACCAACGTAAAACGGAAAAGAAAGAGGAAAGGTTTATATTTGTTTCAATTTTCCCACATCTAGTAGAATGGCTGCTATTGCTCATCCAGGTCTCTAAACCCTTTAGGGCAAACCACTAACACACAGTCAACTTTTGATCTGACCTTTGGACAAATACAATTGAAAACGTTCATGGAGAAGACACAGTCCTGCAGCTTGGTTAGATCATTGATAAACAGACTGGATGAAAGAAGAATCTGATTTGTTAAGTGTGGCTTTGGAAAGGTATTAAAACATACAGGAGAGTTTCCCACAATGTTAAATAACTGACAGTAAAGAAGATTCTGTCTATGGTGATGATAGGGCAGGACATGGGAACTTCTTGACCTCCCTCTAGACAACTATTTACACCACATTCATCACAAAGATCAAACCACATTTGCCAAAACCTGAAAGAATTTATATCTACCAGCAGCCTGAGTATCAAGTACTTAAAAACTTGTTTATAATCTTTAACTTTTACAGGAATGGAAATAGCACATTATTACATTCCATAAGCATTATATATAAACCTATAAACATTTCAATGTGTTCTTGGTTGATTTATCTGACATGAAACTGTCCTGATGTAATCAATAAATTAAAAGCACACAGGTAATAAATGTAGCTTTTTTTAGAGATTATTTTGGTATAAAAAAAAAATTCATGAATAGATTTTGTTTATTTATGTATACCTAACAAAATATCAACTATTTATAGTGGAACACTTAACTAAGACAGGTGGGAAGGACAGGCTTTCAGGATAAATTACCAGCACCTGAAAAATAAATTGTTACAAATCAAGCAAAAACCATAATTTTTGTACATAAATTTAAGACAAAAACCAGCCAGTCTCAATAGTTGTAACATTTTAACTGGGAAACCTAAGGTAGATTTGTCTTCTGATTCTCATCCCTTCCACAATTCAGAAAAGGTTCTGTACTACACAAACCAGTAGCTGTGCTTTCCTTTAGCTAAAACAACTATCAGGTTCAGTAGGCATGCAATTTCTCACAGGAGTCATGAAATAGCTACACACTACAAAGAATAAGCCTGAGCAGTCAGGTTCTGTTACATCTGTTTACTCCACCTCACTCTCTTGTCCAAAAACTATATACCAGTAGGAATAATTCTTTTGCCTTTATGATCAAATGTCTTGGGAATTGCATTGTTTTCAAATGCAGGCATGTCTGTGCATATGTGTGTGTATGCACACATGCATACACACATGTATTTTAAGTAAGAGAGGAAAAAGTATTGCAGCAAAGGTAATACATTCAGACTGACTAGATCTAGGTGCAATACTGATTCTGACACAAACTTACTAGGCCGACACTGAACAAATTCTCTGGTTTAGATTCATACCTACAAATAAAATTTTGCTATGTACCATTATCACTTTGCCTGGAAATCCAAATTCTCTATCAGATACTTTCTCTCTGCCACTGTCTGTATAAGGAAGAAACACAGAAGGATACTGACCTCATTTGAAACTGCTGATACAAGGGTTACCATAAAAGAATTCTGATCAACGTTGACAGGTAGAGAAAGGACTACAGAAAAGTTTCAGAACAAAAATAAATCACGTCTCCTTTACTGGAAAAAAAATGGAGGGGAAAAAATGGAGTTTGCTTCTTATCGTAAATGGATACAAAATGTTAGAACTACTCCTCTTTTCCTGTAATCAAGATTGCAGATATACAAACCATTATCTTTCCATATTAGATAATTTAGTAATGCCATTAACTGTTTAGTTTTCCCTTTAAATATCATTCCTTGTAGAGAAGGTCAATACAAGCTTTTAACATAACACTAGAAATAAATGACAAATTTAATTTAGGCTTGCATCGTCCCACTTCCTGGAAGCACTTGATTTCCTGATCTCAATTAAGCAAAGGCAGCATGTCAGGGAAATAAGTGTTTTTACTATACACCCCTTTGCAGCAAGGTCCAGAAAACAGCTTAGGCACCATGAAGATGAATTCTTGCAGCATTTCTATGTAAGCATTAAGCACTCTGAAAGTCCATGTCAGGCATTCAGGCTTTCCATACACCATACAGAAACAGGCATCCTAAAATAGGATACCGATAGCCAGTATAAAAAGCATGAACTAAGAAAAAAAAGAAAGAAAGAATACCTTCAATCCCAATACCTTCTGGTTTGGTGCATTACTTCTTGCCTACCAGCCAGTTCCTTCCTCCATTTAAGGAGTCCCCAACCTAGTACTTGTTTCCTGAAGTCCATCCCCTATGCTCAGTCATTCAGGGATTAAGCAAAGGGATATCACGTGTCATTTTAGAAATAAGGGCAGCTCCTTCCATTTCTGTACTGAGATCAAAACTTTGTTTTGGTCAAAACCCATCCAACCCTTCCCCAGCAGAACGCACTACCTGCTAGGCTGGGAGCTATTCTGGAACTATGAAGTTTCACTAAATCTTTGAGGTGAAAAAGCCTGCAGGAGCTTTATATAGATGCAACATATGGGAGTGGGATTGCTTTTGTCTGCCAAAATGTAAAATGAGTTATTGAATGACGGGATGTTAATTCATTTTTCATTAACTCATCTTTCTTTTGCCTTAATTTTGCAGCTATATTGTCACAACTTATGCCTGTTCATGGATTTAATAAACCTAAAAGCACAATCACAAGATGATCAAGTAATAATTACAAGGGATCAGAAACAAGCAGCCACTACTTAATGAGGATTGTAAGTAATATAATCTTTGATTTGCACTAAAAATTTCCAGTCTTTTTGAGATATTCCAAGAAAGGAAAGATGTATGCTAGAATGTTCTCACAAACAAAAAGAGAAGTGAAGTTATCACTGAAGCTCCTGTTCAATTTTGTGCTTCCAGGGTTAGTCAGTATCTAAGTTTAGGGTTTCCAGGATTACACTTTTGGAGTTAGGTACCTACATTTCATCACTTCTTCCTAATTAATCCCTCTTTTTTTCTTTACCTGGCACTCAGGAAAAAAATTAGACACGATTCCCATTCTTTCTCTTTTCCCTGATGTCTTCAAATCAATCATGAGGGAACCTTGTTCAAAGGGAAGCCACCGACTGAAGTCTCCCCAGGGTTGTACTGCCAGAGACATTTGAAAAGATATCAGTAAGAACTCCAATTTGTCACTAAAGCATAATGATCACAGGTACTTTTAAGTCCTGCAAGGTCTTTGAAATAGCTTTGCAATTTAGTGAATGTGGTAAGATGTTCTGGCTTTCAATTCCCACAGAACAACTGGAAGAACTTCCATTGGGAGCCCCCAAGTCTAAGAAAAAAGATCTGAAAATGGTGTTTGGAAAAAAATCTGAATGTGATAGCTGGGTCCTGTAAGCAAATATATAGCAGTGACGTACATGCAACAGTCTCAGGGCTTTGTGGGAAGAATGTGACAGGCCAAAAATCAGAAGTAGGATCTTTTGAATGCCAAGGGAATTGTGTTGAATTTAGGCCATATGCAAGTCATAAAGGGCTGTATTCAAAACAGATTTTACAAAAGAAGGTTGAACAGAGGGAGAGAAAAATTAAAGCAGAAATGAGAAAAGCAACAGTTTTAAATGAAAACTGAAAAAAAATCAAATGCTAATTGGACAATAGTGACAACAAGAACATTCATGGTGATTTAAGGATATTGTATTCCTTCAGAAAATGATGTCAAATTATATTCAAGGAATGAGTTAAGACAAGAGGCAATAACTGACCATTAAAATTGACCTCCAAATTGTTTCAGTTATTTCCTAATGTCAACAAACCACTAATTGAACCATATGAAACGACACTGCCTTAACACCCAGTTAACAGCTTGCATCAACAACCATAAATTTTGCACTATCTTTGTATCATATAATTAGTGGCAACGGTAAGATCTGTAACAAGCTGCACATTAAGGTTGGCTTAAAATTATTTCTTATTAAGTAATGGGGATACATTCATACAGCAAGTCATTTTGCAAGATAAGAGATGAACTCACTAAACATTTTTATTTAATATAACTAGCTGAAAGACTGACAAAACAAAGGACTTATCTACAAGAATATTCAACATTATCTAGAATATTCTGTATTTCTGCAACACATGATGTCCAGTTCTGAAGAGGATCCAGATGAAATACTTGCACACCCAAGCCAACTTTGACATCTGTTCATGGAAGGGCTTGGAAATCATTCAAACAGTGTGTAGAATACTAAGAAAAGTCAAAATTCCCAAAATATGGAAAGTGGTACTTGTCTATGAAATCCAGCAAGACACAATAACTAAAACTTGGTGAGAATCTCCTCCCCAAAATTACATATCATGGCATTCACTGAAGAGCAAAGCTCTTGCCCATCTCAAGTTTATTTAAGAAACAATTCTGCAGTAAATATTTTTGAACAAGGCAAAGCATCAAGTACTGGTAACTGACAGAAAAGAAAGAAGAGCCCCGTTACATGCCTTATCAGTTTAGCTAATGGTTGAATGGAGGCACCACCTCAGTTTTCAGTCTCACAGAATGAAACACTTACGCGCATGCTTTCATGCTCTGTGAGTTTATCACTGAAGCCAACGAACATCTTTGAAAGCATGTAAGCATAAGGCATATAAACTTTGGGAGAATAAGTACATTTCAATCTTCCTCTGAAATCTTTCTTCCTTCCTCAATGCAGGTACTTTTAAAAATCTTAGTGATGGGAACGATACATCTTCTTCCTCTGCATGACAGAGGAGTACATTCTTCTCAACAACACCAGCTGGGAAGAGATCCAACCATCAATTAATAACATCAATAACCATTTTAAAAATCAAAGCTGGTTTTCCGATCTACTACCTAATTTTCATAATCTAATTTTCATATTTTCATTTTTCCATCCAGCTCTACTACTTATACCACCTTAACTGGCTTGCAGTACATGGGTGTTATGGTTGAAACTGCCCATCTGGCCACTCTGAATCCTTATAGGTAAGAATAAACTTATAAGGCTAAAACACAATTCAGATCCTGACTGGACTCTTTTTGGACACAGTTTCAATTGTCTTCAAATTTTAAGGGTATCTACTACCTGACATTGACCATATCTTCAACTCTAAGCAACTTGTTCTTTCTAAAGACATTGTACAGACCATTTATGACCACTGAAGCCAAGACCCTCAAATACTCTAGTGGGGATTTAGGTTGGTTTTTGAGAGAATTGATGTTAAACATCTAGCAGAAAGAGGTATATGACAGAAGGAAGCAACCATTTCCTATTTCCAATCTAAGCTAGATTATGCAACTGACAAAGAAACAACTGACAAAGTCATCCTGGTGCACCAGGGCTCTCAACCATCATAGAATGAACTCAGTTATTACAGAACCAGGAGCTTGTCTCCCACTGTTTCTGTTCATGCTTGTTAATCTACTTATTCATACTAAGGATTCATCAGTTATAAAAATCCCAATCAAATGTCTTGTCTACACCCTAGGAACAATTACAGAATCCCAGAATCGCTGAGCTTGGAAGGGTCAGCTAGAAATCATTGAATCATAGAATATCTCAAGTTGGAAGGGACCCATAAGCACCATTGAGTCCAACTACCTGCTTCTCGCAGGGTTACCTAAAAATAAACCATGTGACTAAGACCATTGTCCAGACGCTCCATGAACTCTGACAGGCTTGGTGCTGTGACCACTTCCCTGGGAGCCTGTGCCAGTGACTGACCACCTTCTCAGTGAAGAACCTTTTCCTAATGTCCAATCTGAACTTCCCCTGACGCAGCTCCATACCATTATGATCACCTACTCATCTACTCTAACGCCACCTGCTCAAACCAGGGTCAGCCACAGCAGGCTGCTCAGGACTGTGTACAGTTGTGTTTTTAATATCTCCAAGGATGGAGGCTACACCAGCTGTCTGGACAACTTGCTCCAATGTTTGATCACCTTCACAGTAAAAAAAAAAAAAAAAAAAAAAAGAAAGTTTTTTCTTATGAATTTCCTGTATTTCAGTTTGTGCCCATTGTCTCTTGTCCTGTCACCAGGCACCACTAAGAAGAGCCTGGCCACACCTTCTTTACTCCCTCCTATCAGATATTTATACACATTGATAATATTCCCCCGAGCCATCCTCTTCCCAGGGATTGAGGTGAGGCCAACCAGCCTGTGGTTCCCTGGATCCTCCTTCTTTCCCATGCATATATGGTATTTTACAAATAAAGTCCATATTTTAATTAGGAAGGTTATCTTTCAGAAATATACAAATACAAAACTGAGCAAATTGTTAGCAAAATTCATACAGTTCAAGTTAATTTCATTTATAATTTACTATAAACTCAACATTTTATGAAACTGGAATTGCACTGGCATATTGATGAACAGGATCCAAGAAAAGGCAGTGAAGAAAATGCCACTTAAATTCTGGCAAAGTTCAGGCCAATATCGAGAGTAGAGCCTGCTTCTATTATAAAAGACACCAATTCTGTCAGCACCAAAGCATAACAAAGAATGTATCGATTTCAAGATCATCCTGTAACAATAAAACAATGAGTAGTGAAAACCCTTACACTTCAGTCTTTGGTTAGCCCAGCAAAAAAATATCAGTTTCCCAAATAGTGTTTTTTCCTTGTGGGCTGGGAAAATAGTAATGCCCACAGGTAAGACACTCCCAAGCACATGTTAAGCCAACTTATTGTTTTTCACTGGCATCCAAAATATCTGTTAGATCAACGAAGACATGACAATGAGTGCATATATATTCAGTCCAGGCCAGGAAACAGAAATTACTCTGACGTCTTGCAATATAGTTCCCAAGAAGGTACAGGACTGACTCAAACCTGCCTGGACTAGGATGCACTTTGGGTACCTGACCTCCCCACGGCAAAGAGTTCTTCCTATGCAATACAGCATAATCCCTCTGAAGGTTCATCTTAGTCCCATCAGGGACTGGCCAGAACTGAAGAGGCCCAAAGACACCAGAAAGCTATTTTTGTACTCTACTTTCCTCTCAGAACTACAGCGATAAAGCCAATTCAACACAATATTTCAACAATTACAGTTATCTTTTACTTCTGCAGGCTGATTTGGCAAAGACTATCACCATAAAGCATGCAGCACACAACCACAAAAAGATTCTCAACAGACTACAGGAGAACATTGCCTACTACTGGAAATGAGTTTTAAAGAATCTTTGAGAGAATCCATCTATGAAGAAATAATTCTAGTTTTTATTTTATACTCATTCTAGTTAGGACTCCAGGTAAAGCCAGTATCCTTGTTTCCACTGAGCATGCTGAAGTCAAAGGCATAAGTGGAATCCCTCTCATTTACTATGTATTAGTGCTAATACATTTTTCAACATTAATCCTTTGAGCAAATGAAACATTGATAGTCTGGGACACTAATGGGATACATTAATTGCAAGTAGTATAAGAAAAGAGGATTACTAAAATGCATGCTGGAAACAGAAAATGAGATTAAAAATGGCATTTTGGCTAAAGTTCTTCAGGCTATTACAAAAATACAAGATGATTAGTCAAGGAGAAACTAGAAAGCCCATAAATGAAAAATGCTGAGGGTCAAGGAGAATCTGGGAAAAGGGATTTATGACTAAAAGCAGAAGAGAATAAAGCAAGAAACAATAACAGCATTTAAAGAAAAATTAAAAAGTATGGTATTTCAAATACTACAAAGCCATATTCTTCAGAGGAGAGGAGAGCAGAGCTAATGCCCAGATCCTGCAGATGTTTAAGCACATAAATGATTGCACTAACTTTAGTAATCACATGGTTGTAGCTAAATACTGAACTCCTTAAAAATATAGCCCAAGTAGAGCAGTTGTGAAGGAGACACCAATATCTTCCATCAGACAATGAGAAGATGACTGACCAGTCTTTGCACCATAAGAAGATTACTGCAGTCTCTGTGTGTGCAAGCAAAGGAATCAAGTCAGAGTAGTGAGATAACTTTTACAATGTGATCAGTACTGGAATAATGTATCTTGCAGTGTTAAAGTTCATAAATTAGAAAGGATTCAGAGATGATCCACAAGGAAAAATTCCACTACCAGAAAACAGACATTACAGAAGATGCCAGGAGAACAATCAAAAAGTTAGTTAAGGAAAAACTAAATAAAAAGGGGAAGGAAATTTTGACAGTAAACTCTACAACACAACACAAAAAAAGTACCACTAGACCCAACAATCCAGGCATTTAAGAGCAAAGACTTTTAGGATGGTTTCCTAAACAAACAGTTGATTTTCTGTCATTGGCGATTCTAAAATTAATATTGGGAATTTTTGTAAGTAATATTACCTAGGACACACCAGGGGGAATGCAACTCCTGTGTATCCAGTTATAAAGTCAGACTAATCATCCTTTTTTTCTATAATCTATCCAGGAAGAATGATCCTGGGTACATCAAAACCCAAGGTGAAAAATTACAAATACACGACTCATTTTATTTTCAGTAATTACAATCCGTGAACTGCCTCAAGAATTTCCCTTAGTTGGTAGTCCCTCGGTACTGCAGTTGTAGTTGATAACACACCCCTGCCAAAAAAAAAAAAAAAAAAAAAGTCTTGGCTATTTCTGCATCACAGCTGATCTAAGAAAACATTCTATATATTGAATTGCAACTGGAAGCAAAGGAAAGCTAAAAGAGAGCACAGAAGGCATTTGGTCTCGCTGGTCTACCACTCCTAACTGCATACTGCAATAATAAGAAATGTCAAAGGTAAAAAGGACACAGAGCTACGGACATGCACATACAACTATGATAATATTTACTCTGGTACCATAGTACTGAAAATTCATGCAAGAATTTGTTGAGAAAAAGTGTGTATAGGTGTGTATATGTAGGCATACAGTAAGCTCTGAACAGTCATTAAGACGCTAGCTAGTTCCTTCTGCCTTTTAATAGCTTTAAGAACCAGGGAGGACAGCAGTACTGAGAAGAACCTTTCCACTATATAGAACTAAAGGAGTGACCTTAGAGCATTCAGCACAATTTTGTCTCAAAAATCATCACTCAAAATACAATTCTGCATGCCATAGTTGTACTCCAGATAACAATATTTAGCTTCAAAATATACTCATATCTTGTGTCAGAAGGATCTATGGAAAATTTCATTTCTAATGAAAATTTCTATCCATCTGCTGTGTAAATTAACTGCATATTTAGATATGTAGAATTCAGCATTCAGACATCTCTGCTGAAATTTCATATCTATATTCTCCCTAGTGCAGTGAAAGAAAAATAACCAAAAATAACTTCCACTGAAAAGGGCAAAAGAAGCTGCACTGGCATATATTGCCAATAGCAGATGTAAGAAGAGCTACTTTCATTCTCTCAGAAGTACTGAGATCTACACGGCAGCCGACACAGTAACATCTAGACGGTCCAGCTAGTTCACAGTAGGACTGATTGTCTGCCTGAACAAGAGAGATGTGCTTGCTCGTTCCTACTTGTTAATCCACACTTTCTTACTTGTTAATCCATGCTGTCAGGAAGAGAGGAAAGTTAGGACAGGGAAAGTTCATCACGCAATGACTAGCAAGATTAACACAGCAAAAGCAAATATATGTAATCAGTGCAGTGTAGACTTACCTAGCTGAAAACTTGAATAAATAACCCATGTTTTCATACCTCTAAGACAATTCACAGACACCAGTAAAAAAAAATTTTAAAAACAGAAGGAAGAATTTCCATATATATTGTACGACATGAACAAAATTGCCTACTGCAGCGTTTCTACTGGACTACTGGCAATATCTACCACCAAACCACAAAGATAATTAAAACAATGGAATATTTTTTGCATAGTTTTAGTTAACTTCGTCATCTACCGCAAGCAAAATTCTTCTTTCAAGTCTCCACGGTTATCAGCCTATATTTCCATCTCTGTAGAAGTAGAATGGAGCTAGACTATTTAGGAAGAATTTTTGCACTAGTTATATTGGAATAAGCCTGGAAAGGATTTTATTACCTTGTACTGAGGAACTTAGATGACCCTGCCTAAAAAAGGGTTTAGATTTATTTCTAATGCAGCAAGTATAGGAGCTTGGGGGGAGGGGGAGCGGAATATGTTGAGGTTTGGAGGTTTTTTTAATACTTTGGTTGTAATACCTGAGACAGGAGATAGGCAATATTGGAGTTAGTGAGGAAAGCCCTACAGAATTCAGTGAAGCACTTCGCTTAGCACCAGCTGAGAGCCTGACCTCTCTGCTGGAGTTTGTAGAAGATAGACCATCTCTGCCCTGCAACAAACCCAAATATTTCTCAGCAACCAAATTGTATTTTAAAACACTCAATTAAATTCGAGATTTTGCTACCACCAAAATAGAAGTCTGTAAGGCTTATGGTTTGGTTTGTTGCTTGTTTTCCTCACCCCCCCTCCCCGCCCAAAAAAAACCCCCCAAAAACACCAAAAAAACCCAAAAAAATAATAATAAAAAAAACCCACAAACCACCAAAATTCTGCCAATCAAAAGTAATAGACTAAAGCAAGTGCAACATTTTCCTAATTTGAGCAGACAAGCAAGGAGTAGGTCTACAGGGGGATCCTCTAAGCTACCCCAGACATGACTACAACTGAATTGCAAACACGCAGTTTCAGAAAACATGCATAAGATTGTTTAAATGATGCAATGTGAAAGGCAAAACAACAGGGACTAGCAGGCTATTGTTTTAGAGAGTTTTTATCGTCTTTATAGATTCCAGTACTGCTGCACGTTCCAGGCAAGGAGAAGCTTACAAATCCTGGCTGACTTTAGCCCAGCACAAGGAAACTGTTAATCAGAGTTTACCTGTGGAGCTATCAGTGCAACTAAAAGCCGCATGTGTATATCCTTTGTGTTATAGCATTTCCTGATGAATTACGTACGTTTCTCACATAGTGCATCTTTGACGTATTCTCGTACATATCTCTATTTTTTTCCATCACTAATTTACTTTTTCAAAGTAGAAGAAATATGACCCTCACGCTTTTCCATGTTCTATCTCATGGATCATCTGGAGAACTCACTGAAGAACACAGCAAAATGTAATACAGAAATGTCTTCACCAGAAAATTAAGGTTTTTACAGCATGGAAAAAAATAAAAGGTATCACTTGGCTGCAAAGACCACAGCTGAGGAAAGAGTATTTTAAAGGAAGGGATTATTTTTATATACATAGCAAATATAAGCAACTAGATAGAACCTGAAATCAGTTATTCATCTTTCACTTTTTTTTTTTAAGCAGAACAAAAATCCTAGTTAAGGCATTATATCTGTTGTTTTAACCACACGACATAGCTATTTATAGAAAACTGAAGTGTTGCAATATAGATTTATGCTGTAATAAGGCTATATAAAACAAATGTTATGAGTACCACACACTATTTTAAGTACTAGATACATCTGAAACCTGGATATCTGAGAATGCAGAACTAGTATGTAGAGAACACAGCATCCTTAGTCTTCAATCCTATAGACTTCCACACAGTTGGACACCTGCATCCCACAGATTAATTTGCAGCACAAGCAGCTTATGGCATAATATGCTGTTATGAGCTACACTATTGAGAAAGCCTAATGGAGTCAAAGGCATTGTAAACTCACCAGTTGGTCTGACAATTTGTTACCATCTTAAAAATAAGATACTTTCAATGGTATTTAAAATTTCATATTTTCCTATCAAATACAACTGTTCTTAATAAAAAAAAAAAATCAGATTTACTGAGAGTGAACAGAAAAATAAACGCTATAAAGAGAAAGTACAGGACAGGAGGTGGTCTTTCTTGCTCTCAGTGCAGGCTTTTATCCCCGTTAGGAGGAGGCAAGGCTTTTTAACTGACAGTGGCCCTTTTTTTCCCAGAAAGATGAAACAATTTTTCTAGTCAGAAAATTGGAAAACTCAGAGAAATTTAAATGCTATCACATCAGCTGAAATGTTCATCACTAAGATGCTCTGTGAAAGATCAACCCTTAGAGCTAGTTAAATATCAGGCAGAAATTAATTTGTTCCATTAATTTTAAACCTAAGTTCTGGTGTACTAATATTCTCTGTGGCTCCCCTGAAGGATTTGAAATAACCAAACTCATTATGAGCATCATCTGTTACCTGAGTTTAAAGGTTGTCATAGTTACAGAGAAAGCTGTATATTTGTACTCCCATCTGTGACAAACCTGGGATTCCATGCTTTAATTTTTTAAAGAACTATATAGAGATTCTCCTGGCAGAGGAGCCATGGGATTACAATTATCTCTTTTATTAAATTCCACATGCAAGGCAATTCCAACCAGTATTAACACACCATAGGTGCACATTCAGGTAAGAATTACAATGCAAGTGACACAGTAACTCAAGCCTCTCCAAAAACATAGTGTTTTTATTTACCCGTGTCCTGTCTGTAGCTGGGACAGAGTTAGTTTTCTTCCTAGTAGCTGCTATAGTGCTGTGTTTTGGATTTAGGATGAGAATAATGTTGATAACACGCTGATGTTTGAGTTGTTGCTCAGTAGTGCTTACACCAGTCAAGGACTTTTCAGCTTCCCATGCTCTGCCAGGCGCACAAGAAGCTGGGAGGGGGCACAGCCAGGACAGCTGACCCCAACTGGCCAAAGGGCTATTCCATCCCATATGCCGTCATGCTCAGTATAGAAACTGGGGGGAGTTGGCTGAGGGGCAGTGATCGCTGCTCAGGGACTGGCTGGGCATTGGTCAGTGGGTGGTGAGCGGTTGTGTCACTTGGTTTTTTTTCTGGGTTTTGTTCCTCTCTCTCTCTCTCTCTCTCATTGTTTTCCTTTTCATTACAATGTATTATTATTATTTTATTTCAGTTGTTAAACTGTTCTTATCTCAGCCCATGAGTTTTCTTACTTTTGCTCTTCAGATTCCCTCCCCCATCTCACCAGAGGGGAAGGTGAGCGAGTGGCTGCGTGGTGCTGACTGAGGTTAAACCACAACAGTCATTTTTGGCACCCAACATGGGGGGCCCAAAGGGTTTGAGATAATAACAGATTAACCAGAGAGTATTAAGGAATTTAGATCTGTTAACAGTTGTGAGTCACAATATTGATTCACCTGTTCTCAATATTGGTTTACCTGATCTGCACCATGCTCATTTTTTTGCTGCACATGTTAAAGATCGATGTTGGGTTTTGCAGTTTGCTGGGCTCTGCAGTGATTACTGATGTTTTTCCTGGGAGATTTGTTACTAAAACACTGGCCTTGTGCTTAATCTGGTATCTGAGTTTTGTACTGAAGTCATTACCATACATTGGGGACCACCTCATGAAAACAATCAGCAATTATACTTCTTCCTCGCTTTTTTTATGGAGGAAATACAGAATGGCATATTTGCTACCTTCTTCTATGATGTCTTCTCCTTCATACATTAAGTTTTCAGTATCTTGAACATCCTTGGGTAGTTAAGATACTCCTATCGGTATTGCTTGGGAATATTGTTTTGGTTTTGTCTAAGGTTAATAAGCAATTTAAGAATACCATACAGAGGCTGATATACTTACTAAGGCTGGATAGTTATGACTGGCAGGGTGTGTGGGATAGCATGGGCAAATGCCTAGGACAGTGGACACCTCCAGTGTTTTGGAACTTCACCCCTGAACAAGTGCAGAATCCTGAAAAATTAGTAGAATATTTGGAAAAAGTATGCTGTCACCCTGGCAATTCTAGGGAGACACAAATCACTGCAATGTGCTGGGGGGCCTGGCCGATGCCTACCAAGCCCTGGTCAACACTATTCAGTACCCTCAAAGGGAAGAGAAGATCTCTGAATCTAACAACAAAACAACAGGCACTGCAGCTACTCCAATGCCAGTGATGGGCACTGTGGCTACTCCAACCCTGGCAACAGGCACTGCAGCTGAACCAGAGAACCAACCCATGCCTGTATCAGTCACCCCTATACACAAAAAGAAATCTTGGAAGCAAAGGTCAGCTCATTTAGAAAGGGCCCTCGTGAGGAGAGGGAGGATGAAGATGAAGAACTCGAAAACGAGACAGAAACCATGCGATACCTAACCCTGAGTGAGCTGCGAGACATGCGAAAAGATTTCAGCTGTCGTCCAGGTGAGCACATTGTCACCTGGCTGCTCTGATGTTGGGATAACGGGGCCAGTAGCCTGGAATTAGAGGGTAAGGAAGCCAAACAGCTGGGATCCCTTTCTAGGGAAGGGGGCATTGACAAAGCGATTGGAGAAGGGGCACAGGTCCTCAGCCTCTGGAGGCAACTCCTGTCAGCTATGAAGGAAAGATAACCCTTCAAGGAAGATGTTATATATCGCCTAGACAAATAGACCACTGTGGACAGAAGTAGCCAGTACCTAAGGGAATTAGCCATGCTGAAAGTGATTTATGATGACCTGGACAACAAGCAGTTATCCAAAGATCCAGATGAAATCAAGTGCACGCAACCCATGTGGCAGAAGTTGGTATGGAACACACCAGGATCGTATGCCAACTCATTGGCAGTACTGACCTGGAAAGGAGAGGGACCAATGGTGGATGAAGCGGCTAGCCAGCTCCAGGAATACAAAGAAAGTATCTCTTCTTCCCTTTTCTCAGCTGTGGAGAAACTGTCCTAGGAGGTCCAGCAACTCAAGAAGGATAGGTCCTACTCCCCACCTGTAGACCAGTGTCTCAGCTATTAGGTCTCAGACCATTGTCTCTATTAGGTCTCAGACCAGCTATTAGTGTCTCAGACCAGTGTCTCAGCTATTAGGAGTCAGCGTTCCTCTGCTCAAGAGAGAGGATATAGAGGGTACACACCACAGGCCACCCTATGGTTTTACCTGCGTGACCATGGAAAGGACATGAGGAAGTGGGATGGAAAAACCTACCTCGACCCTAGAGGCACGGGTACATGAGCTGCAAGGAAAAACAATCACACAAGGGGGTTCTTCCAGGAAAACTGCTGCTCCAGTTTCCAGTGGGCAGTTTCCCAGATAGAGCAGAAGGGCTGATCTCACTCCTGATTTTAATGAAGGGACTTCTGACTCATATCTACAAGAAGTGGGCAACGAATCCTATGACCAGGACTAGAGGGGCCCTGCCTCCAGCCAGGTGGAGGAAAGGGACAACCAGTTTTACTGGACTGTGTGGACTTGATGGCCTGGCACATCAGATCCACGGGAGTATAAGGCTCTAGTGGACACCGGTGCACAGCACACCCTAATGCCATCAAGCTATACAGGGGCAGAACCCATCTGTATTTCTGGAGTCACAGGGGGATCCCAACAGCTGACTGTATTGGAGGCTGAAGTGAGCCTAACTGGGAAGGAGTGGCAGAAGCACCCCATGGTGACTGGCCCAGAGGCTCCGTGCATCCTTGGCATAGACTACCTCAGGATAGGGGATTTCAGGGACCCAAAAGGGTACCGGTGGGCTTTTGGTATAGCTGCCTTGGAGACGGAGGAAATTAAACAGCCGTCCACCTTACCGGGTCTCTCAGAGGACCCTTCTGTTGTGGGGTTGCTGAAGGTCAAAGAACAACAGGTGCCAATTGCTACCACAACGGTGCACTAGAGGCAATATCGCACCAACTGAGGCTCCCTGATTCCCATCCATAAGCTGGTTCGTTGACTGGAGAGCCAAGGAGTGATCAGCAAGACTCGCTCACCCTTTAACAGTCCCACATGGCCAGTGTGAAAGTCTAACGGAGAGTGGAGACTGACAGTAGACTAGCGTGGCCTGAATGGAGTCACGCTGCCACTGAGTGCTGCCGTGCCGGACATGCTGGAACTTCAATACGAACTGGAGTCAAAGGCAGCGAAGTGGTAGGCTACAGTTGATATCGCTAATGCGTTTTTCTCAATCCCTTTGGCAGAAGAGTGCAGGCCACAGTTTGCTTTCACTTGGAGGGGTGTCCAGTACACCTGGAATCAATTGCCCCAGGGGTGGGAACACAGCCCCACCATTTGCCATGGACTGATCCAGACTGCACTGGAACAGGGTGAAGCTCCAGAACATCTGCAATACATTGATGACATTATCGTGTGGGGCAACACAGCAGAGGAAGTTTTTGAGAAAGGGAAGAAAATAGTCCAGATCCTCCTGAAAGCCGGTTCTGCCATAAAACAAAGTAAGGTCAAGGGACCTGCAGAGGAGAACCAGTTTTTAGGAATAAAATGGCAAGATGGATATAATCAGATCCCAATGGATGTGATCAACAAAATAACAGCCATGTCTCCAGAAACTAGCAAAAAGGAAACACAAGCTTTCTTAGGTGTTGTAGGTTTTTGGAGAATGCATATTCCAAATTACAGTCTGATTGTAAGCCCTCTCTATCAAGTGACCTGGAAGAAGAACAATTTCAAATGGGACCCTGAGCAATGACAACCCTTTGAATAAATTAAACAGGAGATAGTTCACGCAGTAGCCCTTGGGCCAGTCCAGGCAGGGCAAGATGTAAAAAATGTGCTCTATAATGCAGCCAGGGAGAACGGCCCTACCTGGAGTCTCTGGCAGAAAGCACCAGGGGAGACTCAAGGTCGATCCCTAGGGTTTTGGAGTTGGGGATACAGAGGATCCGAGGCAGCACTGAAAAAGAGATATTGGCAGCATATGAAGGGGTTTGAGCTGCTTCAGAAGTGGTTGGTACTGAAGCACAGCTCCTCCTGGCACCCTGTCTGCCGGTGCTGGGCTGGATATTCAAAGGGAGGGTCCCCTATAAACATCATGCAACTGATGCTACGTGGAGTAAGTGGGTCATACTGATTACACAACGGGCTCTAATATGAAACCCCAGTCACCCAGGAATCGTGGAAGTAATCATAGACTGGCCAGAAGGCAAAGATTTCAGAATATCACCAGAGGAGAAGGTGACGCGTGTTGAAGAGGCCCCACTGTAAAATAAATTATCAGAAAATGAGAAGCAATATGCCCTGTTCACTGATGGGTCCTGTCATATTGTAGGAAAACATCGGAGAGGGAAGGCTGCTATATGAAGTCCTATATGACAAGTTGTAGAAACTGCTGAAGGAGATGGTGAATCGAGCCAATTTGCAGAAGTAAAGGCCATCCAGCTGGCTTTAGACAGAATCACAGAATCATATAGGTTGGAAAAGACCTTTAAGATCATCGAGTCCAACCGTAAACTTAACACTACCAAGACCACCACTATACCATGTCCCTAAGCACCTCATCCAAATGTCTTTTAAATACCTCCAGGGATGGTGACTCAACCACTTCCCTGGGCAGCCTGTTCCAATGCTTGACAACCCTTTCAGTGAAGTAAAATTTCCTAATGTCCAATCTAAACCTCCCCTGGCACAACTTGAGGCCATTTCCTCTCATCCTATCACTTGTTACCTGGGAGAAGAGACCAACCCCCACCTCTCTACAACCTCCTTTCAGGTAGTTGTAGAGAGCAATAAGGTCTCCCCTCAGCCTCCGCTTCTCCAGGCTAAACAACCCCAGTTCCCTCAGCCGCTCCTCACAGGACTTGTTCTCCAGACCCTTCACCAGCTTCATTGCTCTTCTCTGGACACGCTCCAGCACCTCAATGTCTCTCTTGTAGTGAGGGGCCCAAAACTGAACACAATATTCAAGGTGCGGCCTCACCAGTGCCAAGTACAGGGGCACGATCACTTCCCTACTCCTGCTGGCCACACTATTTTTGATACAAGCCAGGATGCTAACGGCCTTCTTGGCCACACTGCTGGCTCATATTCAGGCGTCTGTCAACCAACACCCCCAGGTCCTTCTCTGCTAGGCAGCTTTCCAGCCACTCTTCCCCAAGCCTGTAGCGTTGCATGGGGTTGCTGTGGCCCAAGTGCAGGACCTTGCACTTAGCCTTGTTGAACCTCGTACAATTGGCCTTGGCCCACTGATCCAGCCTGTCCAGGTCCCTCTGCAGAGCCTTCCTACCCTCAAGCAGATCAACACTCCCGCGCAGCTTGGTGTCATCTGCAAACTTACTGAGGGTGCACTCGATCCCTTCATCCAGATCATTGATAAAGATATTAAACAGAACTGGCCCCAACACAGAGCCTTGGGGAACACCACTCGTGACCGGCCGCCAACTGGAGTAAACTCCGTTCACCAGCACCGTTCAGACATTGCTGAATAAGAAAAGTGGCCAGTGCTCTATCTCTATACTGACTCATGGATGGTGGCAAATGCCCTGTGGGGGTGGTTGCAGCAATGGAAGCAGAACAATTGGCAGCGAGAGGCAAACCCATCTGGGCTGCTGCATTGTGGCAAGATATTGCTGCCCAGGTAGAGAACCTGGTTGTAAAAGTACGTCACGTAGATGCTCATGTACCCAAGAGTTGGGCCACTGAAGAACATCAAAACAACCAGCAGGTGGATCAGGCTGCTAAGATTGAAGTGGCTCAGGTGGATCTGGACTGGCAACATAAGGGTGAATTCTTTATAGCTTGGTGGGCCCATGACACCTCAGGCCATCAAGGGAGAGATGCAACATATAGATGGGCTCGTGATCAAGGGGTGGACTTGACCATGGACACTACTGCACAGGTTATCCATGAATGTGAAACATACGCTGCAATCAAACAAGCCAAGCGGTTAAAGCCTCTGTGGTATGGAGGGCGATGGCTGATATATAAATATGGGGAGGCCTGGCAGATTGCTTATATCACACTCCCACAAACCTGCCAAGGCAAGCACTATGTGCTTACAATGGTGGAAGCAACCACTGGATGGCTGGAAACATATCCTGTGCCCCATGACACCACCCGGAACACTATCCTGGGCCTTGAAAAGCAAGTCCTATGGTGACATGGCACCCCAGAAAGAATTGAGTCAGACAATGGGACTCATTTCCAAAACAACCCCATAGACACCTGGGCCAAAGAGCACAGCATTGAGTGGGTATATCACATCCCCTATCATGCACTGGCCTCTGGGAAAATTGAACGATGCAATGGACTGTTAAAGACTACACTGAGAGCAATGGGTGGTGGGACATTCAGACATTGGGATACACATTTAGCAAAGGCCACCTGGTTAGTCAACACTAGGGGATCTGCCAATAGAGCTGGCCCTGCCCAGTCAAAACGTTTACATACTGCAGAAGGGGATAACATCCCTGTAGTGCACATAAAAAACATGCTAGGGAAGACACAGTCTGGGTTACTCCTGCCTCGGGCAAAGGCAAGCCCATCTGTGGGATTACTTTTTGGTCAAGGACCTGGGTGTACTTGGTGGGTGATGTGGGAGGATGGGGAATTCTGCTGTGTACCTCAAGGGGATTTGATTTTGGGTGAGAATAGCCAATGAACTGAAAGGTATGATGTTAATTGCCATATAATACTGGATGTCATCACTTTTGTGGTTGCTATGTACCATATCAACAGTATTTCAGTGAGAATCACCCAGATTAATGAAGAATGAGCTTTGATGAAACCAAGAAAAGTGCAGCAGTAATGGAACCAGAACTGGCTTCAGCATGCAACAGTCCAACACCACACACCATCTCTCCTGCCGTGAATGACTGTTAGGACAGATGGAGCCCAAAGTCATGGACTAAATGAACTCAACAGACATTTTAGAGGGATGGCCCATAGAGTAAGGGAACGATATCTGTGTGTGTATATATATCAAAAGACAGGAAAAGTGGTGGTGATTAATTGGAATGTATTGGAAAGGGTAGGACGTGGGCATGACGTAGACGGTATAGAAGAAGGGGTGGATACTGTCCTGGTTTCGGCTGGGACAGAGTTAATTTTCTTCCTAGTAGCTGCTATAGTGCTGTGGTTTGGATTTAGTATGACAATAATGCTGGTAACACACTGATGTTTGAGTTGTTGCTCAGTAGTGCTTACACCAGTCAAGGACTTTTCAGCTTCCCATGCTCTGCCAGGTGCACAAGAAGCTGGGAGGGGGCACAGCCAAACTGGCCAAAGGGCTATTCCATACCATATGCTGTCATGCTCAGTATAGAAACTGGGGGGAGTTGAGTCAGGGGCAGCGATCGCTGCTCAGGGACTGGCTGGGCATGGGTTGGGGGCTGGTGAGTGGTTGCATCACTTGATTTTTTCCTTGGGTTTTGCTCCTTTCTCTCTTGTTATTTTCCTTTTCATTACAATTTATCATTATTTTATTTCAATTATTAAACTGTTCTTATATCAAGCCATGAGTTTTCTCACTTTTGCTCCTCAGATTCACTCCCCCATCCCACTGGGGGTGGGGAGGGTGAGCAAGCAGCTGTGTGGTGCTTGGTGGCTGACTGAGGCTAAACCAAGACAACCCATTAAGCAAAAAGTTATCAGGGCTGCTTGCAGAGTTTTCTCACACTTTCTATCCCCATGAACTCAAGTAACTTCCATCATTTTAAAGGAAAAGCAGCATAACTTGATACCCATGTAATTATTCTCTCTCCCTCAGGTGGTCTTCACTCGCTTGCCTGCCTGCACTCACTCAGACTTCTATGTGAAGATAAGGATCCTCTTTGATCTCCAACTATCCCCTTGGCAGAATAAGACATTCTTTTCTCTGTGGAACCACCCCAGTAATTTTGTTCCCATTGATGGTGCAGCTACAGTCTCCTCAAGAAACTTTATCTTTGTTATTTTTTTTCTTACTCAAAACTTGCACTGGGGTATGTTTTATCTTATTATTTCAAGGTTACAGAAAACAAATTCAGATTAAACCTATACGGATGGAAAGTGACAAATTTGTGTATGGAAATATTATTTCAGACACTGGTACCTTATCGGTGCAACTCTTCCTACAGGCAAAAGAGATAGCATACACAGTGTGAGGGAGAGTGTGTATGTGTTTTGGTTTGCAGATATATGCATGCCCAAAGTGTCTTACTGAATTTCCTAAAAGAAGTTATATTCAACCTTACTATTTAATTCTCCAGATTAATAAAACTTTTCCAAGTGTTTTATGGGGAAAAAAAAAAAAAAAAAAAAAAACCACACAAAATAAACCATAACATTTAGAAAAACATTTTTCACCATGAGTCCTTTGCCCAGTTCTAGTCCCAAGATAAATGCCATTTAGCACTTACCTAATTGTTTTCAAGTCATTCAGTGCATTTCAAATTATTTCCGTCACTCTAAGTCTCTGTAATCACTTGTGTTCTATCACAGACAAAAGCATAATACTAAATAAAGATAAAAGTAGCCTGACAGCTGCACAAAGAACTAATTAGGAACCTCTTTACATTTACTTTAAGCCATGTAATTGATGTAGAAATGTATGAATCAGATAGTATCTTCCTAATATCCTCACAATGTTTCCAAAGTCGATGACTGTCACATTTATTTCAGATCATTCAAGAAGTGTCATTTTCCCCACTGCCTTTTTTTAAAAATCTATTTTCAGGTCCACAGTTCAGTTTAATAATTCATTAGCAGCTCCTTGGAACTGACGCCTGGTGAGACTTGTGACTGCCGATTCACAAGTGTATTTTTTTTTCCTTTTTGTCAATATTGCTGTTTCTATTAGTTTCAAACACCACGTTCTTACCTTCAGACCTCTTCAAATCATTAGCCACGTCAAGAACTTGACATCTGTATACCTGCTTCTTTTAAAATACCATGTTTATTTTAACCCTTTTATAAGATCCTTTTTACAATTCTCTAAACAGCCACTCACACTGGTGCTACCTTTAAAAACCTGGTCAGCAACGCCAGCTTTGCAGTTTTGTTTTGACTTCAACTCACTTTGACTAACTCAGGTTTTGTTTTCCTCTGCGTTCTTGAAAAATTCAAAGGAACTCCACAGAGCCTAGCAGAAATTACTTGGATTACCTCAGTAAGAAAGAGAAGGATTCCCCTGCGGCCCTAAGAACATATTTTGCAGGACTAGAGAAAAGTTCCCATAAATAAAGGACCACCTCCAAGCAGTTGCTTGGTATACTGTAAAAGAGCCCACTCAGCTGTATAAAAAAAACCACCAGACTAGTCTTATTCAAAAGGTGATCTAACCGTATTAGGCTCAAAGAACTTCCCGTCTTTGCACAAATATTTGCATTTTCTAAGTCTGAAGAGGTTTCCTTTCCCTGTTGCAGCACAAAACCCTCAAAAGGAAAGTTCACAATTTTCAGCCAAAGCAATGCAATCACCAAAGTGAGCTACCACACCATCCTGTCCTACCCTGTCCTGCTCAGTATAGCTAGACTCAATTCTAGCTAGTTTCACACCAGTATTCCTGTTTTTGTCACCTCTGGAACTGCAGTACAGCCATAGCATAATAAGTAACATTGACTACATCATATGTGACATCAAAGTAAAAAGAGAAAAAACTGTAGTAGTTTCCATCTGAATACTCACTCCTCCTATAATCCCAGGAATTCTTGGCTGGGAGAGAGAGAAAAGGTCGGTCAAGAAGGAGACTCTTTTTAAGATGACAGATCCATCTTTTAGATCATTGAATCTGAGAGTTTTAGAAAGCACTTGTAACTGCTAATGAGAAAAGGTTTTGACATGATGGGCCCACTGTTCCCATAGGACAAAAACCATTTTGAATAGCACATCAAGATCACCTAGTACTTAAACCTACTTCAGATAATAGGATGTTACGACTTTAAAGGGAGATACTGTCAAGGAATACAGGAATACTGCAAGATTTAATTATGCCCTTACAGTGTTTTAAATGCATTTAATGGGCTATATAGGCTGGATCCAAAGATTACAGCACTCTATGAAAAGACTCTTACTGACACGAAAGGTTCTGTGAAGCAATTATTCAGTTACTTGAAATTCTTTTTCTATTTGCAAAGTCATCCAGCAGATGTGTCACTTACAAACTGTCAGCTTGCTGTGCAAGGAGCAAGAGTTCAGGATTAATATATTTTTATAAAATTACATAGTCACACAGGAAACAGACAGGCACGATTGCTGCTATGAAAGATATCCAATAAAAGAGTTTTGATAACTTTGCAAGCCAGTTGGCATGAATGGACCATGGAAATGTGGCAGCAGAAGAAACAGGACTCAGATTAATTAAGAAACCACAATGTTATAAAACCAAGAGAAAGCAAGCAGGCATACATTCAATAGCCAAGGTCAAAATTGTAAAATAAGAAATCTGCAAGTATGAGCAGACAGAAGTTCTTTCTATTTTTTGCAAAAAAAACAAAAAGCAAAAATCAAACTACTGCATTTTTAAATATATGACTGTGCTGCCAGACACTTTCAGCTAAATAACTTTACAAGAACGTTTTATTAAGTTTTAAAGATATCATTGTCAAAAGTATCCTTCCCCACTCTAACTGCATGTTGACCAAATGCCTCATTGATTTTAATGGAATAGCAGCACCAGCATTATATTGCATTATACTAATGGTTTCATTAAGTTTCAATATGCAAGTTTGAGGTAACCATGGCGGGGGGGGATGTTTTTTGTAAATCTGAAACCATTCAGCAACTGGGAGAAACTGAAAATTCTATTTCATGAAGACAACCTGAGGAGGCCTTTTGGCAAGCTTCAATTTTTCTCCCAATGTCACGTAATCAGATTATAACACTCAGCTGCGAGCTGTTTTGATTCAACTAAAAGCCTGATTTAATCTGCTACAAATGGCAAATTACTCCTTTATCTATCCTTGTACTCTATGTAGTACAAATTACTACATTTCACATTATCCTTGGAAGTTGAAGTGAACTAAAGTCCAAAGAGAATTTTCTCCCAGTATATCAACCAACAGTACATAGATATCTAAAAGCCAGGTATATGAAACTGCCCAGAAGCCACCATTTATGCACCCAGGAACACAATCTCATTGTCAAGCATGCCTTAGGCTCCCTCCTTGCTTAAAAGGGCTTGCTGATAACTTCATATTCAACTTTAGTTAATCTGTCAAAGGGCAGCCTATAGCGGCAGAAGATTATTTATGTACTGTTTTCCTGAATTTAATAACCTAGACAGGCAAAAGGACTTTTTTTTTTTTTTTTTTCATTTTGGCTAGCATATCTCTATTTCATTAAGGCCCTTGTGGCTGCTTTGTTTCTTTGTTGGGCATCCTAGCTTTGTTCTGCTTCCTCAATAAAAAGGAAGGTAGCCAGAGAATAAATGTCTAGTTACAGAAGTAGATCTCATGATCACAAGTCAGAAACAAAAATTATGAAAATAAATATGACCTCATATAATTCAGACATTCTAAGAAAATCTCTGAGTTTACTTTTTTAAGTAGCAGTTTGGCTGAATCCATTCTTCAATGACTCCCAAAAGATAATACAGAAACTGTACAGAAACTGTTGTAAACTAATGGCCATTTGGAGGCACATCATGATGATGAGCACATCAGCGCTAGACTCTGTAGCACTATTACGTTCAGTAAACTGCTAAATAATCTCCTGCCAAGGTAAAGAAACAAATCTAAGAATATTACTAATGTTGACTCCTGCACTGATATTTAGATGTTAGACAGCAAAAAGTAAAGAAATGAGGAAAAACACTGAACTATATTCACAGCAGCACAGGTGGCACATTCGCAGCAGCAAGAATCAAGTCTTAGGAGTTATTAGCAGACATTATTACCAATTACTTCTGCAAGTATACCTCTATTTAAGATAGACTCTTGAATATATAGCCTAGTAAGGAGACCAAAACACCTCCTACTGTCAAAAGGCTCATACTTTTCCTTTCAAGGAAAGATCCTAGAAATAGTATAATGATATGCCCACAACTCACCATCTGAAGTTCTTTCCAACAGTTAAGACACATTATCAAAAGCATCTTGATGTACTAGGCATATAAATCTAGACCCGTAAAGCAATTACAGCTTTAATAACTTCAAAGTTCAAGGAAATGAAGTTCCAAAATCTCACTAGGAACATTTGAAATATCCCATAATAAGATGTTGTTATAAAATTTAATTCCAAATTTTATTTAGTTTTTCTGTAGTGATTGCTTAGACACTTATCTAAGAAAAATTACTCTGATCTAAGCATAAGAAATATCAAGAAATAGACAATATATTTAATAGGAAAAAAAGTAAATCACTTAGAAGTAAACTCAATTTATTTTCAGCTACCCAGTAGTCCCACTGATTTCAGTGAGACTATTCATCTGTTTAGATTTAACCAGATATCTTGTTCCTTACAGAAGCTGGATATTAGTTACTGTCTCTTTTCTCACAACAATGGAGGGAAGAGAAAATGTGCTGCAGTACGTAGTCAAAACAGGAGTAGGTATCATCTCTGACATGGCTTGACTTTGTTTTTAAGTTGAGTACATTTTAGGTTGACTGCATACTTCTAATGCTGAGTTTGTCTCAATCATTATATCTGAAAGTACAAATTTCAGGCTGTTAAGAGAAATGGCAGAACAGTATTTTAAAATCATGCTTTTAGAACAATTAATTGTAACTTCCAAATAACAGCTGCAAGTTGCAATCGCAGTAATACAGGTTCTCCTGTTACTAGTTACTCCCAACTAGGAACTCACACTACGGAGTAAATTGCTAGATTGTTAACATCTGTTCTGTGCGGTTTCATTAAGTAATGAAATGTTTTCCAGTGCCTCTTTTAATCAAGCCTCTCAAATTTTTCTCACATCCATATATACAGAGTACAACTACCACACAAGATCATGAAAAATAACTAATAAGGACATTGAGTTAAAGTCTTGAATTGCTTTCAAAATTTTTTTAGAGATTAAGTATTTTAAAAGCATAACAGATCATTCTCATTAATCCAGATAATGATGTGGAGAATTTGGTTTACTCTTTAAAAGTGGAAAATACCCCAAATCATATCATGCTTAAGTAAGGAGAAAATCCTTTGTAGAAATTATACAAAATGCACAAAAGAGGACCAGTTTCATATCAGCATTTGCAAAGTTGGATAGCTAATGTTAGGCAAATAAACATTTGTCCAAGATAACAGAAATACAGGCTTATAAGTCACAGTTTGTAGCACACAGCAGAAAGCTTCCCAAAAAAAAGCTGTTTTAACTCACATCCATTTTCCACTGTTCAAGAGAAGGCTGTAAAGTGATTATCACTTCATACAGAATTTTGTGGAGAAAAAGATCTGTTACTGGGGGTAGATGATGTATTTAGCATTTGCTGACAATGATACAAAAAATAGTAATTGCAAGCTGGAGTTAAATTGAGTTAGACTACAAAAAGTGGAAACTTTCCAAACGAACAGTGAAAATGAACAAACACTGAAACAGCTTACCTCAGATGGTGGATTTACCATTTTAAAAGAAGGATTTTTAATTTTTTTTTTCTACTAAGAGTTATGCTTGGATCCAGCTTTCCTGGGGTAGCCTTTGGCCTGCTTGGGCAAGAGATCTCTATTCCAGTCTCTGTGCTAATATTGTCAGGTCTCTTTGGATAATGGGTTGTTCATTTTACCCAAAATGGTCATGACCTTCTAGGTTGTTAAGACAATAATTATAATAAATACTTTATAAAGTCCCTATAGAAGAACGAGGTTATTTTCTGACCTCTCTCCTCCCCAGTAAATAACTTCTACTGAAGGACTGTTGTGAGGATAACCTTCTCCCCACAAGCATAAGAGATTGACTATAGCTGGGGGTCAAGGATACTGAAGCAATTGGCTGTCTGAAATAGCTTTCCTTCCTATGACTGGATGGTGTTCCTGCTCATATATTAACATATAAGATGATAAGAAGGAAATTCCCCCTTCTCACTTGCCTCTCTTCTACTATACCAGAGTAGTAGTGCTTTGAAAAGAGGTACCTTCAGCACTCCTTGGTCTCCCTCAGATCCCAAGTCTCAATAACATATTAGCATCACTAACAACATCCCATCATCTTATTACAGATTGCCACTACTAGATCCAAAGTAGTACAGTTTTTTTAGCTTACCAGAGCCAGGTTTGGCATGAAATGAACAGTTCTTGTCTGTTAGCCAAAACGTTCTTGGCAAACATGGGATTATTCCTCTAACCAAACCAAGGTAAAGACATCTGAATTTCTAAAGCTAGGCAGAGAGTCAATTCCAGCACCCAAACGGGCTTGCTAAGTACACTCAGATGGGTATTCAGTAACTCCAGAAATCAAGTCAATTACACTACACATTTTCACTTTTGGTAAATTAGGCACCTAAGTTTAGATGCTCAGCCTTGAAATACTTTTTCCCTTTCCCTCACCGTCTTCCCAGATCTGCTGACAACAGCTTGGTTTGCATTGAAAACCATTCCTACAACCACTAAATGTCAGATAAGTTTCTTTTTGATAGCCGTACAACAGAGTAGAGCAACATTTCAAACCCAATGTCAAAGAACATATCAACACACGGGCCTTCTGCCCCGCTTGGCTGCCAGGAGAACACAACTCTTTTAAGGGTGGATTTGAGCCAATGATTTTGTCACATGAGGACACACATTCTCAGCTAAAACACACCATACTGATATATATCACTAAGAAAGCTGACACTCAGCGTGAAACCATAAATAACTTCTTATTTATTAAAACTTCTGGCATGATTAGCAGTAATTTGACTTTTTATTGTCAGCCTCGTAAGAAAAATATGACTGCTAACAAAGGAACTCCATTTGCAGCAGATGTAGGGAAGTCAGCTCATGTGCAACACTACACCCATGCAAATCACTCTTTGTTCTGAGAGACATGCACGAAGGTTGCAATGAAAATCAAAATGCTAAGATCAGGAAAGCAAGAGCACGTTATTACCTCTAGCAATGAATGCTGATCCATTATCAATTATCTTCTGCTGCCAGGTCTCACCATTTCATAAGAAAAAGGCCATGGCAGAAAGGTTTAAACGCCATTTCTGACACTATTCAAATTTGTCCTGTTCTTGTGTAAGTTGCTACTACATTAGCAGTTGTAAGAGGCATTATGCACCCCATCCTAAAAGAATACTTTGAGTATTACTTTGGTCTGCATAGCAAAAGAGCAGGTGTTGACTGGACTCAACAGGCTAATGTGGTCCTTTAGAAATGCTTTAGTACTGCTAAGAAGAGATGGAAGACAAGACAATCATACAAGTTTTCTAGAATACGGATATAAAATTAAGCATCTAAAGCTAAAAGTTTTCTCAACAAGTTAGACCTTTGTTAACCCTAAAAATTAGAGGAAAACAGCACATTCCTCCCGTGTGTTCAGATTTTTAAAATCCTTTAACTCAATGGACATTTTAGATGGCCCATAGGTAGTGCTTATACTGAATCAAGGACTTTTCAGCTTCCCATGCTCTGCCAGGTGCAGAAGAAGTTGGGAGGGGGAACAGCTGACCCCAACTGGCCAAAGGGCTATTCCATACCATATGACATCATGCTCAGCATATGAAGCTGGGGAAGAAGGAAGGGGGGGATGTTCAGAGTGACAGTGTTTGTCTTCCCAAGTAACCATTACGCATGATGGAGCCCTGCTTTCCTGGAGATGGCTGAACACCTGCCTGCCCATGGGAAGTAGTGAATTAATTCCTTGCTTTGCTTTGCTTGCGTGCATGGCTTTTCTTTACGTGTTAAACTGTCTTTATCTCAACCCTCAAGTTTTCTCACTTATACCATTCCAATTCTCTTCCCCATCCCACCGGGGGGGAGTGAGCAAGCAGCAGCGTGGGGCTTAGTTGCCAGTGGGGTTAAACCATGACAGAGGGTTTTTATTTTTTCTTCTCTTTTTTTAAAGTTTTTTTGATTACAGCAGATCTCCCCAATGGAGGCAAGAAGCAAAGAAAGATTAGTCACATTCTGCAGCCACAAGAACTAAAATTTAGTTAGAGAAAAATTTCAAAGGCATAAATACATTGGATATCTAACATTTTAAAATTTCCTATTGTGGCAGATACCCAACACTTAATTTAGTTCTAAAGATATGTAAACAATTATTAAATGCTTCCTTTTAAAACCTAATTTAAATTTTAAATAGTTGTATACTGCAAGTCACTAAGGACACATCACAAGCATCTGAATATATGAGAATGCCACACAAGTTTAAAATTGCTTCATCTTATGAAAAACTTGGGTATGGTCAAATAAAATACATCAGATACTGGATTTAATCTATCTCATAGGGAAGTTTACTTTTTTCTTTAGTAGAATAAATTGAGTAGAACTTTATTCTTGCAAGTCAGGATGCAACCACTGAAATATCTGGAACTGTAGTTAAGTGGCTGGCATTGCCTATTTCTTAGAAGGTATATTTTTGCCTGCAACTATTTTTTTTTTCTATGCTTTTGTACTTTCATCATCAGAAACTGAGTCCCACAAGGTTTAGTCCAAAGGAAGATACAGCTGTGCAGAGCCCGTTAGCCGAAATGTTAACACTAAACCTGTTACATCAGTTTATTCACATCAGTCTACAAGAAAGGCGTCAAGATGAATAGTAGCAGCTATTTAGCCTGGGCTGCCACACTTACCTGGAGGCAGCCTATCTAGTCAGGCAGTATAACAAAGTCAGCTGAGCTCCTTCAGCTCCACCTGCTCCATGGGACAGGTTCAGGCTGTACTTTGTGCTTCCAGTTTTATTTTCTGTACTAACAGCAATCCCTAAAGCACTATGGAAATAAAATCCCAGTATTAAAACAAAGCATATGTTTAAAAGCTTTGCTCAATGCAGGGCATAGTGATTAGTATCTTTTAGGTCCCTTCTGGCATTACTGGACTGAAAAAGGGCTGTACGATCAACTTCCTTCAGAGTTCAAATGTATCACTGTAATCTTCACTTTATAGAGCTGATTTTACTTTATACAGTCCATACGCAGCTACCTAAACTCTTCTGTTCTTATCTTTAGCAGGGAGGTGGAAAGGTACCATTAAGTGATGATAATCATTACATATACTGCTTTATTTAAATACTATATACAGGACAAAATGCAATGAACCTCTCTTTAGACTTTAAAGTACTAAAGTAACAATATCAGCACTCTCTGGGGGAATTTCTAGATTTTTTGCTGTTAATATATAATTGAATGTAGTGATTTATAAAATCAAAATAAGGCACAGCCTTTGCCTGACTGGGACTACATTGTTGTGTAGGAACAGGAAAGAACGTTGTGCAGACTAAAGGAAAGAATATGCTTAGGAACAGCTTAGTCATGGGAAGACATCATGCTTTTCATGCTCTCCTATTTGTTTTCCTACAATAAAGAAATGCTATTTCTATCACTTGAAAATAGGCAATTGTAATTTTCACATCATTTTACTCCCTTTCCTCTTCCTTCTTTCACTAAACACTAGATACCCTGAAACTCTTCTCCATCTGCTTTGGAATCCATAGTGTTGAATTCTTCCAAGCTGAGTATCAGTGGCGTTGATTTAGTCTGAGTCATTTTCCTGACTACTGACACTAAATCTAAAGCTGGCACTTCAGAATTTAGCTAAGAAGGATTCTGGCAAGGCATCCTAAGTTAGAAAACAGAGTGCTGCCTTCTGGATAAAGGGTGTCATTAAAGATGAATCCCTTCTCCACCTCTTTAAATCCTTGAGAAAACACTGAAAATAGGGGAGGAAGACAAGAGTGGACTCAGTAAGGAAAGCATCATTTTGAATCCTGTCAGCTGTAAGAGAAGAGGTAAAGCAAGAGAAGATTCACTACAGTCACATTAGTAAGATCAGTTGTTCTAAGCCAATTTCTTGAACAGTGTGTGTCCTGAATTCTGCCTGCCTCTATCTTATTTTAGGCATTAAAAACCTCCCTTCCTAAGCAAAGCAAATTTCAGAGGACTTAAATGGCTTTGCGTTCCCAAAGTGAATATGTAATTCCAGTGTAAATTTAGGATGACAAATACATAAAAATAGTAACACTAGAGGTAATGAAGATGATGTCATATAGCAATGCTACAGCAAAGGAGTTTTAAAAGCATTCAGGTAAGCTCTAGTCCAGAATTATCCACTTCCTTGCAATTTTGATTAAGCATGGGAACTCCACTAAGAAATGAGAAATGGTTTTCCTCAGAAGAACCATGTGATGGCAATGAGGGTCAATTAGATCACAGCTTTAATTATCAGAAAATAATGTGAAGGTCATCAGTTCTTTCTCACTCAGCGTCCCTTGCTCAAGGGGTGCTGTGAGTCATATCCACATCTCAGGCTCCAGCTGAGATCACATGGCCACAGCAAAAAGAGGAAAAAAAAAAAAAAAGAAAAAGAAACCCCATCTGAACCAAGAACATTATATTCAGATCCTTACAAAATCACAAGTACAGAAAACACAAGAATGGGAGAGAAAGTGCATATCAGAAACAGACTTCTGAACATACACGCTTCTCTACCAAAAGCCATTCCTATCCCTGTTTTCCATACAGTATCTAGAATGAATATTTTATAAACCTGACTTAAGACAAAATGAGCAAAATTCAAAATGGTTATGATGGAAGAGGAGATAAAACCAACCTTATTTCTCTAGAACATAAACTGTGTTTGACTCCCCTGGTTTCTCTCAAAAATTGACTCTCTCAAATATTTTCTCTCAAAAATTGACTAGTTTGAAAAGAATGACATTACAATAATTATTTGACAGTCTCTGTTTAGCCCCACTACCACCAAGACTCAAAGCTTTCTCTCCACCATAAGCACTTGGCTGAGCCTTACTCGATAAGCCTCGCAGCCACTGCCGAAACACAGCCAAGCTCTTGCTGCAGCCTGCACTTTCCTTTGATTGCCCTCACCTCAGTCCAAGCGTTAGAGAAGCCCCAAACATTGCCAAAATGAAAAATTTCTCAAGATAACTCCACTGTGGGAAAATCTTCCATCTGGGTGATGGCTGTTGGGTTACTTGTGCGTGGCTCAGCAATGGTTAGGATTAGGGTTAATAGAAAATCTAAAGCTCCAAGGGCCCCACCAGTGAGCACATCGACCTGCTTTGAGTAAGCTACTGATATCAGCTGCTACCCATTGCTCCCTGCTGAGAATGGTTTCTTCCACGATGCTGACTTCTGACTGCCCAATATCCCCCGTCCCCAAACCGGCTTGTGAAAACCATCACCAGGCCATTACACTAGCCAGCTTTATTTCAATGCAAAGGTAAAGCTGCAGTGGAGGGGCAATAACTTGCTTAAAACATGCTCAGTCAGTCACTTCTGCCAGCAGGAACTCTAAATGCAAGCGCATAGTTTAACCCAAATATTCACAGTAGCATAGTGTTCGTTTACCATGGTCTAGCTTCACTAAGTGGACTGTAACTCAAACTTGTGTTGTTTTTATCCACATCCAACAGCAAGATGAAGTTTGAAAGGAAAGTAACTAGCACATAGAATTAACTAATCATTTTACACTGTTAAAGCTAGTTACTCCCCTGATTTCTGAAGTCATATACTACCCTAGTTTTAACAGCTTTATCTTCCATTCACATCAATAGCTCCCAGAAGGTTAAAAAAAAAAAAGACTACACAAAAACCACAGTTTTTAAAACTGCAAGAGAAGTTCATTCAGATGGAAAGACAAATGTTTACCACATTTGTTCTCAACCCCATCACTAAAGACTGTCTTTATTGCAATAGACACGTTCATTGCAATACAATTTTCCTTGTATACAGCGTGTACACAGAAGGGGAAAAAGAAGTTGGAAAGGAACTTAAAACATCTGAGATACAATTGCATATATACAGATGCCTCTTATTTCTAGAATTAAGATAACAAGAAAAAGGCAAAAGTGCTATTGTCATAATTTGCTGCTTCAAGGCAAATTTCAAAAAAATTTTTGAAATGTAATGTGTTCTGATCAAGCAATTTTTCCATTTCATTTCCCTGAAATCACACTGTAGACCTCTGCCATGGTGATGAATGCCTTTTAGGTATTAGGGTGAGTATCTCAATGGCTATGTGCAGGCAAATGTCTGGCTGTATAACTGGTTTAGCATATGCAACTGTGTGCACTCAGTAAAGAGCTCCTATTTCTGGAAAATGAGCCATTAAGTTGCATTTTTGTCTTTTTGTGGCATGGTCAGTAACCAATTCTGCAAGCACTTGCTTCCTCATGTAGACTGCAATTAGCCAGTCTTCATCTGCACTGGTTTTTTTTGCATTTTCACTCTCAATTTCTAATTTCTCCAGGCTCTGATTTAGTAGACTGTCCCCCAAGGGTGAATTCCCTCAGAACTATGTTTTCCTTTAAGACACCTGCACACAATGAGAAGAGGCAGTTGCAGTAGTATTGACTGTAAAACACATGAGCAGAATGGTGAGAAGTTTAAAAAAAAAAATCTTATGTCAGATTCACATTAACATTTTAACACCATCTTTAGTAACTGTGTCTTAGCAAAGAAAAATACGTAAGAAATGTAATAGGTAAAAAAGTTTAATCAATTTAGAACCATGATCAAATTCTAGGACTAAGTTTTTGCACAAATAAGTTACATTTGACACTTCAGTGGGATGGCAGCTTATTCAGTTCTAAATGTGATTTCCCTCCTCCTAGATTATAATTTATGTATGTTTTCTAAAAAAATGGATTGGGCCATGATTGTGATAGTATGGAAGATATAACTAACATTCCTAAAAGTCAACTGTAAACATACACTACATCCTTTTTGCGAATATTAACCTAAAAAGCAAATGCAGAAGTACACTTCAGGAGAGGTTAAATCTGGTACAAATTGTCAAAAGCAAGAGAACTGTCATCACAGTTGACATTCATTCTTCAGCTCAGCCCTAAGGCTGTGGATATCGTAGCACATCCAACATACACCATTACTTCAGGTTCTCAGCACTTTGTAAAACTTGGGGACAACAGGCTGCTTTCAGAGCTTATTGTCAAAGATAGATTGAATTTTCTTATTATTTCTAAAATTCCTCCAGAACAAGACTTCCTATCCAGTCTTTTATTGTTTACATTATTAATCCGTTTATTTTGTGGTGGCATAAAGCAATAAACAGAAATGAGTCTCCTGCTTTAAGATCTGATTTTATTTTTTAATGAACAACCACAAAGGCCTTGTATATTCATTTTCAGGTAAAAAACTAGCAGCCTCATTTATAGAGGTGGACCGTATGACTCTGTGGAGCAGTAGCAAGCCTTCAATACACAGAAAGTCTACAGCAAAGATGGAAACAGAACAATTCCTCCATTAAGTCCCAACATTTACTGTAATAGCCTGCTTTACCTCCCCTTCCATTTTCCTCTTTGAGTGTAAGATTATGAATAATTAGGCAGACCCCAAGTTTATGGATAACATTGTTACTGTAATTCTTTTATCTAACAACTGGCAATTATTTTCCTAGAGGCTTCTTCCTTTAATTTTTTGGGGCTCCTAATCTCTTAACAATGACTCATCCAGCAGGTTCTGTTAAAATCATCTACTTTACTCACACAAAGCTTATCGAAGGAACACTAGCTGCCCCTAGCTGCATGGAGTAGCAGTACAATATTACATCAATTGCATATGATCAGTTACATACAAAATTTCCAGTATTGTATAAATACATAAAACAACACAGGATTGCATTTTGACAACAGCAGACCTTTCTTGGTGGAATTCTACAAAGCATATTTCTTTTTAACTAACAGATTGTAATAGGTCTTTGGAGCCCTTGAGAACTATCAGGCAAGTCACAATCAATTACTTCAGTTTATGGGAAAAACTACCATGGAATGCCTTATTTATTTTGTTTAGGGTCTAGTGCTATGGCAGAGTAGGCAAGCTGTGTTACGTGTGCTCACAGGAGCCCACAGCTTCAAACTTTCACCTGGTCTCCAAACAGCTGTAAGAACATTCCCACAACAACAGAAAAAAATTCATGTTTGTTCTAAATATGATTCAGAAAGGAAAGGGACACCTAGTTAGGAGCCTGCGCTGCCTTCACCTTTCCAGTGCACCTGTATGTACACTTGGTATACATACAAACGCCAAAGAGTTTGAGTGTGTAAAACCTGACACACAAGAGTGCACAAATTCTTAAAAACAGTGGGGTTTTGGTTTTGTGTTTTTTTAAGTTGCTCTTCCTGCTTGTCCCTTACTCTTATGTGGCAAAGTTAGGTCACAGTAATTTTAAACACGGTAAGCATGGCAATATGGGCTTTTTTTCTTCTAAATCATTAATCCAGTAAGCAAAGTGGTTTTGACTTTTTATTAACGATTACAAAGGACATCAAATAAGACTCAGGCAGAGGGTCAGAAAAGACAACTGAAGAACATGGCACGCAAGCAAATAGATTCTGAAGAGTAACACATACGAAATCTTTGACACTCCCATCCTTATACTCACACTAACCATGTATTCTCTGCTCAGTCCCACACCATTGTCAGTGCAGATCAGATTCGTCCTGGTAACACCCTTAACCTGCCAGAGTCACTGGGCTCATTCCTGCACTTCAGAGAGTAAAAGAAAGGACACATGAAAGTGATGAGTAAGGAAATACAATAGAACACAGCATAAAGCTTTTAAGTGCTCCTTAAAACATATCAAGCTTGTAATTTATGGAAAAGAAATATTTGTTTTCATCTAGAAGAAGATAACCAGTAAGATGAGAATGCAACATCTGAGGCATAAAGTAGAGGACTGCCCATGTGAGGCTCACCAAACAGCTGCCCTCGTAGCTGTAAAGACCGCCTCAAGGATCAACAGAGTGGAAGAGAAAGGATAAAGAGAGCATTTGTTTGATTCTTTGCTTTTCCTGGGTGGTGTAATTCTGGGTGTACTCAACACTACATGAAATGCAGCTGTACATTTATTCAGACTTAGAGCAGCTCCACTGATAGGTCAAATTTCACACAGTCACCATCCTTGCACAAATTTGCCCTGACAAACATTAAAGCAACTTGTAATATTACTTTTTTCCCCCTACATTTTCAAGGTGTCATGTAAACTTCTTTCTTCATGTGGTTCTACACAGTAGTACATGCTCCATGATAAGCCTATAAAAGGCCATACTTCACCACTGAACCTCCTTCAAAAATTGAAGACACAAGTTTTAGTTAAATCTCCTTATATAAAGAGATGCACTCAGAGCAGTACAATTTTTTATGTAGAAGATATCCACCTCATTTTTAACTTCACCAATAAAAATGAAATAAGAAAATAAAATTTTGGAGGTCTTTATATAATGATGTTCCTACCGTGACATTCATTTATGAAACTATCATCCTGTAGTTTTAAATAGCTGCTTTTTTGCTAGCAAATCACATCATTTCTGAACTTTACACTTTTTTGTCTTCCCTTTTTTTCTTGTAGGTATAGAGAAAGAAGTGCAGATTTACATTTAAAAAAAAAAAAAAGATACTTAATTAGATACTTTATGAAACCATAAAAATCCAGTGAGAGCCCAGAACTATTTAATGATGCATTACATGGACTGCCACAGAGTTAAACATCTGCATGTATATAGCAAGGACCTTCAAAGGTAAGAGAAATTTCCTACTCCACATCTGGTATTTATCCTTATAAAGAAATGTTAGCTAGTAACATTCCAGACTGCTTTTCAAGTTCTCTTCTTTGTGGCATGAAAATGTTCACTTTTGGGAAGAAACTAAGTAGTTCAGTGGAGTGGTTTCCATGGACATGGTTCAGATTCTTTGAAAAGAAGCTGCTTAAGAAATTTGCTCTCTACCTTACTCTTAAATCAAGTCAGGCCACAAAATGATAATGTTGTTAGAGTTTTCCAGGGAAAAATAAGGGGGGGGGAAGATAAAGAGAGATACTCCTAATATAACCTTGAGATACTCCTAATATAACCTTCACTCTATTCTTCTCCAGTCTTGCAAAGCATCTGCTATAATTTGAGGAAGGTGAAAATTTAAGATCAGAATAGGAAAATTCTGGTTAAAAAAAAATTAATCGTCATGCTAGAAATTGGTCAAATACAAAAAAAAGTACATCTCAAAGACATATCTTTTCTTACCAACTGCGAAACAGTTCAAAATACTTTAGAGCTTAAGTGGAACACATGTTTAGGAAGGGTTAGTAAGTTTGATTCAAATTCATGGCTTCTGAAGCCAAGAAAAAGTCTCCTAGAATCTAATTTTGAGATTGTGCCACAGTGAAAAGTTGTTAACTGGTATTACTCTTCTTTCCAGTTAGCAGACTAAATGGATACTAACCAGTGAAAAACACACAGCACAGGTAGGTAGCATCAATGTTACCATGTATGCTATCCAGAAAGAGCTTTGAACCTGAGCAAATCCCCCTGAACACACTAGGCTGAGTTTTGCCTTGAGAAGAAAACCCTCGTTGAACTGAGCTTTGTTCAGGTTAGAATTTTCACATAGCTTTTACTGTTAAGACATTACAATTCACCCGTAGTGACCCAGGATATTTGCATTAGTGTGATAAAATCAACTGCTATTAAATACTTTTGTACATTTAAATTTGTTTAGTTGCCTAAAATTCTGATAACAAAGGGTCTCATTTTGGCTTTTACTGCCTGAGACCTGGGGTATATTAAAAGAGTTTATCAGACTAAGCACTTTATACAGACTGTAATTGGGAGTAATGGTAAAGGGGGTAGGCATTTCTACTTTTTTTTTTTCCAGACATAAACCGACTGTTACGTCTAGTTTACTGAGCAGCTCTCCATACCAATAAATGAGTGGGGAAAGGCTGAAAAGAGCTGTAGAATCAACCTAGGACAGAGACCTGCATTGCTGAAGGAGAAATATATAAGAAACAATAAAATATGGTTGAGCTTCAGTGCCCTTAGGAGAGGAGATGCTGTCCTGGAGAGAGTTTGAAAGTAATCACAAGGCTCAAATGACTGGGCAGGTCAGAAATTAAACATACCATTTCAATTAAAAAGTTTCAAGGCTGAGAAGTTTATTTTGTTCTATATGAGGACAAAACAGACATTTTTCAAAAAGCTTCACATAAAGTTAAGGAGAGGCCTAGCCAAGAGCAGCAATCAGTGTTTGGTCACTCACCTGGATCCAGATTTCCTGTATCTTAACAACTTTTGCTCCCTGGCTGGGAGCAAGAATACAGATCAGGGTCACTAACATCCCTGATTAATACCAACACTATTAAGCCTTTTGTGATGACACAGGTTCCACCAGAAATTCCCTGGTATTTTCTATTTTTAATTCACTTCTTGATAGCTTTCACAATGCCATGGTACCATCGTGCTGTATCTGATACGTTTAGTTTCACTTTACGTTACCAAAAATAAGATATCATTTGAAAGGACCAGTACTCTGTCTTGTACACGTCATGAAAAGAAGAAATCAGTTGGTAACTTAAAAAAAATACAATGAAGACAAACTCTACTTCTTTCTTAAAGATGAAATACAAGGCCTAAAGGCAACATACTGCCTCCCATCCCCTATACTTCCGCCCCATTATATTTGAGTACAAAAGGCTTTATGACAGAAGCTAACCCTCTTCTGCTATTCCCTGACCAGGAGTTAGATATGTTACTACTGCTAAATATATCATTAATTAAAGATAGGAAGGTAGTCATATCTTCCTTGCATACAGATTTCCTCATAACCTGTCTTGGGCTTAACAGAACAATTTGTTATGCTTTGGTATTACAGATTTTCTGAACAATAAAAGTGAAGAGAAGCTTCCTTAAGTGTGAAATACAGCAAACATGGTTTAAAAATTACATTCTGCACAAATTTCATTTTTGAAAATAAGATCTGGTTTTCCATCTATCTGCTATACACACCAGTGAACGTTACTCACCTACCGAAACCACGAAGAACATAACATTAGTGTTTCATCATTGATCACTGTAGAGCCAATCATGTGCAGTAAAACCTGGCTGACTTTAACAGTCAAATACGGCCAATGTCAATGGAGTTTCACCAGGACAGATGTGATAAAGCATCTTTATTCTGCAAACACTGTTTCAATGCAGAAATTGAAATGCAACTGCACAGAACCAGAGTTAGTTTACTGTCTAAAAAAATATGTCCAAGTAGACAAATATTTTAGTTAATGGACTAACATTAATTGAGAAATAAATTAGTCATGATACATTTGCAATCAACCTGCATGCATAAAACATTGGGAATATTTTGAGTAATCAAAACAACCATATCTGTTTAATAGCTTACTTTTTCCAATTAAAAGAATCTACCATGAAAAGGGAAGAGAGAAAGAAAATATTGTTCCTGTGTACTGTAATATTTAGTGCTCTGCTAGGTCCTCCATTTTTTACAGATCTGCATAGCCACACAATCTCTTGAAATATGTGCAGCAGTGTTTTGTTTCAAAGCATATTCCTGAAGACAATGCAAAATAAAGCAGGTTGTTTTTTTTAATGTCCTTAAAAAAAATCCAACAAAGTACTAGGTTTCTAAACTGGTCCTACAGCCTCAGCCTATCTACCATAATCAGGTAAAAGAAGAAATGCTATCACTTCAGACCCATCTTTTACTACATAAGTAATTTCTGAGAATTTGAGAACATTTCTAACAGTGACCACATGAACAGTGCAATTAAGCCATATTAGTGATAATATGTGCACATGAGATACCCATCTAGGGAGATGGCTCTCAAGTTTAATATCAGTTGTATTATTTTAAAGAATATTAGTTGGCATTTTTAGTACCCCATTCTCGCAGTTTTAGACTTATTTTCAGTAAAAAGGAAGTCACTAATATCTCTGGATGCTCCCTCCCTTTCTGAAATCAATATTACCATGGCCTTAAGGCATCAGTGTTCAGCTGAGTTGGATAAAGACCACTCAGGTATGCCTTTGCATGCTGTAATTACACCTCTCACTGCAATGCCGACATATGAAAGAAGCAAAACGATCATCGTCCCTACACAACTTGCCTCTAGCTTTTCTCTCCCTAGGAAGTATTTTGATTTATTCTCCTCCTAATTGCAACTCAAAACTACTCTTCTTGCAATTCTCACACAAAGGTTGAACATAATGTAATTTCACACCTGCTGCAGGCAATCCTGTGTATCCAACAGTTAATTCATTCAGTCATCCAGAAAGATTTCAGCCTTATTCAGTGTTATCTAGACCTCAGTCCCCCTTTGCCATACCAGAGACACACATGCTTTCGTCACATGAGCTGGCCCAGAGCACACGGTGGCATTTCTGAACCTGTACAACATCAGAGTCAGCCAATGAATACGTGGGGCAAATAACATGCAGCATGTGAGTCTTCTCGGATAGTGTTCGACATGAGGACACACCTTTATGATTTATTAATGCTAAAATTTGGGGGGAAGGAGAAGGATGTTTGCTCTGTTGCCCTTGTCTCTGCTCATAACAAACCTGAAAGCCATTGCCATGAGCACTTTGGTGGGTTTCTTCGCACACAAACGTGATAACACAAATTATGAATGTAGGCATCTCTGAGGAGAAATGTGTAGTTTTCCTACCAGTCATAATCCCAACTCCATCCGTGTTATAACACACTTCTGCAGGCTTTTGTACATCCAAAGACGACTTATTTTTCATTATTAAATATATCTATGCCAATATACCCTGGGTTATATACACTTCCACAAAAACTTTATGTGCACAAGTGCAGTTTTACAGGTATCTCTCTCCAGCTTGCTTTCGTCCCAGAAGGGGATTTTACAGCTGACAGTTAATCTGCTTGGAAGAAGAAATTTTCTGTAGCAAGTGTCACCAATTTATTCTTACAAGGCTTTGATCACCATCCTTGGTAATAAAAACAAAGATGCAAATCCTCCGATTGCCACACCTCCATTTTCAGACTGAACAAGGAATGGATTTTTCTAGTTAACAAATGAACAAGCAATTGGCAGCAGGTTTCTAGACTAATTAATCTAGCAGTTCTGCAGGAGCAGCAATGGGACATCTCCTCTCAACTCTATCCTTTGCTCTAGCCACAGAAAAACAAGCCGCAAAAAAATTACCTCCAAGAAATTCATTAACTTTTTGTGCAGCTTTTATCTTTACGCCATAGAAACACTGACAATGCAACTAAACTTTATGAACTGGAGAAAAACGATGATGATCTAGTTCCAAAGCAAGTTAATGCCAGAATTTTAAATTGGTCTAAGCTGTACCTGTAACACACTCTAAATATCATTTAACTGCCTTTTTTTTTCCCTTTATTGAGCAAACTGCTATTTGCTCAATGTATTCCCCATTTTCCAGGATTAATAAAGATGATTTTCCATCTGCTGCAGTGGTCCTCTGAGACAGGGGAGGTAAGTGAGCATGCATAAACACCTGTCTGACCGAAGGAGAAGGAATTCCTCTCTTGCTATGGAGAAGCCAAAAATGCACCACCAGAGACAAAGCCCAGAAGCTGATGCTTTTGCAGGCTCTTAGCAGTAAACTCAGTTGCCTTCAATCTCTACAGCACCAGCCTTGTTTCTTGCAATTCTTTACATAATCAGTTACTGACAATAAGAAATACTGGGGAAACACAGGGTGACATTTGAAGAATATTTTAAGTTGCAACACCAAGAATTAATTTCCCAACAGGATTAACAATAGCAGCATAGTTTTAAGGAGAAATTATCCACTAAGGCTAAAGAAGAAAGAAGCATGGTAGTTTTCTTAATTTTTCTGATTTTTTTTTTTTTCTTATGGAAGTTTCCTCTTTGATGAATCCTTGGTTAAAATCAATTTACTGTGTAAAGACAGACAAATGGATCAACAGCAGTGATTATGGGGCATGCTGATCTAACTAACGTGTTATAAACCCACAGATTTATTAGTCTGATTTGGGAGCCTATCTACTTCCTCAGAGTGAACAGTTTAATTATCAGTCCAGGACTGCCTGATTCTTGTTTTTCTTTTTAAAGCAATGCTGCCCCCATCTGGGAGTACAACCTGGAATCTACTACTGCTTATAGCACTTACTCTGTCCTACCTAAAGTGTATTAATTGTATTGATAAAGTTACTAAAAATATTCCAGTATAACATACTTGGAAAATGCTCCGTGGCTCAAAAAGATTTTAATTCAAAATTTATAGAGAAGTGCCTAAACCCAGTGATCTGAAAAATCGAGATTTTTCTTACTGGATACATACACACTGATTAAGTGTAAGGTAAATGTACTTTGGAGTGTGTTACTGATATGTGATGCTAAATATTTTTAATTCAAAATTTTATTAAAAGCAGATTCTTTCAACAGAATTCTTCTATAAGATAATATCAGAAGCAGGTAAAAAAAGCACAGAAAGTAATTACATTCGATAAAATATATAGAATTTAGATGTATAATCATATACCATATGATATATAACACCATGTATCTTTATTTTTTGTGATCTGTATTAGCATAATGCACCAAAATTAATCAATGCATCAATCAAATCATTAATGGTCTACAGAGTTGAGCATTATTCTCCTGTGCAGACAAAATGAAATTACATCCTTTTTTTTTTTTTTTAGCTTCATTGTATGAGCAGGACTCATGAATAGCTGGCATGAATGTTTACTAAACATTTCATCAAACATGAATTTATCAATTAATAACACACTTCAATATATGGACCATAATGTTGCGTATGAATCTACATGCTTACTCCTATTTATGCCAGGTTTTTTTCCCTTGCCTCACCTTAAGGGCCATATGTGTTATCAACAGAGCCACAATGAGTATCTGTAGAACTTCGCAGAAGAATCCGAGATTGGAGCTTTTAAATGGTCTCTGTACTGAAGTCACATTGAAGGTCTGTTATGTTACATCTCAAAATTTCACCAGCCAGCAGATAAGATTTCAGAGGAACGTAAAATAGGAGAACAAATCCAATGCAGCCTTCACCAAGTCACATTAACTCGAGCTCTTCAGCACCTACACATCTGTATTGTGGAAAATACATCTCCTTGACTTTTCCACAGAAAAAAAAACTTTCTTGTATCTGATCTGCATTCATCAGAACAACTCTTCACTGCTAGAGGAAACCTGGCCATGGGAAGCGTTATCTTTAATATTAACCTTCCTCTTACTGAATCTGGGGATACAAACTCTTCCCCCCCGCCCCCCTCCATTGAAGTGCTACTACATGCATTAGGGGACAGAGGGCAGCCGTCGGAGCCGATCACACCTACCCTGTTCCACAGGGCGATGGGAGCTGTCCCACCACATAGGCAGGCAAACCTTGGGGTGCTCTCCTACACCACTTGGGCACCAAGCCTGTATGCTGCCTGAGCCATGCAAACGTGTCAGATCACATACTGAACAACCTGTCCTACTGCCTGCCCTGGGACAAACAAGCATTTAGTTTCACAAGTATGAACAGCATACACGATTTGACAGAGGTCTGCATCTTCCCTGTGGCTATACCTGTTCAAGAAGTATAATCACTGTATGCATTACGTTGCACGGTGGTAAGAACTCACCAGTGCATTGTTTGAAATAAGTCATTTATGAGCTGAACAAATATTTAACTTCCTGCAGTGGGCACATTCAAGGACTGGATTAATTGTTGTGGGGGTATATACTGCATGAAGGGCGGTACAGAAAATAAGGAACAAGAGGTACAAAACCATAGCTGTCTCTTGTGAAGCGCATATGGTCCCCTTCTCTCACTTGCATGAAAGGTCTAACTTGTTACTGCCACAGTCCAGACTATCCCAAATAACTGCAGATCAGCAAAATATTCCTTTACATTGATACCTCAGGTAAATATACAGATTTTGAGGCCATCCTGCAGATAGCTTTTTCCAAAACATGAAAAACATTGCCTACCTTTGACATGTGTGACATCTCCCTTCTGATACACTAAGCCCTGGCAGTTAGAGCTTAGCCTGAGAACAGTCTCTCCAAACTTGTAAGAGTACCCATGGATAAAACTACCAAATTTTTTGTATAAAACAAGACAGCAGAATACTGTATCCTGCATATTCTGTACTGTGACTAAGCCATTGTTAGAACAGATTTCTTTTGGTCTCATGAAAACCTAGCTTTTCATTGCAGTACAAGTTCATTTATTGTTATATTCTAAAATCTACATAAAGTTTATGGCTTTTTTACTAATACTATGATAAATATTTGGTACTGCATTATAAAATAGCAAACAAATGATAATTTTACCTGCTGCTCTATGCTGCTCTAATTACTTCCCTTAGGAGTACAACCTAGCCTTTTGTCACTTTGATAGCACTGTTATTCTCAAAAGAGGCAGCAGAACAGCTAAAGGAGATGGATGCATATGTAAAAAGCTTTTAATCACAGGCATGAACATACCTAAAGCAGCAGTGTGATTCTTCTTCCGAATAAGGTGTCTGGGGCTTCAAATCAGACATATTCTTAAATTTTCTAAACTACTGAGTAAGAAAATCTGAGTTCTGGCTCTGGTCTAGACCCAAAAAAAAAAAGAATTGCAAGCATCAGAGAACCAGCACCGATGCAGTAACAGAACTGGGAAGAGCAGTCATCCATTATATACAGAGTATATCTACCCCTTGCCATTATCACTGTGGGGGTAAAATTACTGTAGAATATGGATAAAATGTAATAGAATTAATGTCTTTTTTGCTTCTTGACATTCCTCCTTTCCACAGTCCAACACAATTTACTGTAATATGACCATTAGCACCTATTTCTACTACTTAACTCTGCTTTGAAGGGGGTTGTGGAGAGAGAGGACGCACACTTCAGGAATATTAGATATCACTTGATGGAAGTCTGGTGCCATAACATTATACTTTGTTAGCAAAGTAATTATTCCCCTCTTTATCCCCTCCCCCCTTTAAGATGCTGGACATCACAAAAAACACTAGTTCAGGACTGCAGGAATAAAGAGAAAACTATCAAAACAAATACACTTTACATACATCAAGTGTGAATCTTCATAATTTAATCTAAATAATTTTCTTTAATCACAGGGGCGTTTTCTAAACAAGATGTAAAGACTGAAAAGCATAGCACATGTACCACCATTATATAAAGTATTTGGGAAAGAAAAGGATTCATTTGCAAGGAGTTTATAAAAGATATCTCTAGAGATAAGCTATATTTTTCCCTGTAAGAAAGATTTGTCTTCTCACATTATTTGAATTCTATGTGTTAGAAAGATTAGTTTTGTATGTAACCATGGATTTCAAATTATACAAAGAACAAAGGCTTGAAAACACAATCTAATGAATAAATTAGCCAGTTAAACATCATATGGCATGATCTGAGAAACAGTACGCATTAATCTAATCAGGAACTGTGACGTTACACATCCACAAGACCAAGATTTGCCATTTCCTTGGCTTCTGAATCCTTAACCGAGCAAACTTAACATTATTTAAAAGCCAGCCATGCTGTTAACATATTAATGAGCAAAGATCTGATTTAAGTAGTATTTCACCCTTTCACTGAAAATTTGGCTCATTGACTTCTTGTTTTAATACAATATAATTACTGCTTACAGGAGGGTCTAGTAGATAAGAGATCAATTTGTTTAAAGTCCATGGCAATACTGCCATTCATCTCTGTGGACAGAATTTCATCTTGAGTATGACAAATATTTTCAACAATTGTTAATAAGTCAAAAGTACTCTGAAGAAGAATCTGAGTACTATAATTAAATATAATTAAATCAACTAAATTGATTTCAATCAATAAATTAAATGCAATTAAATCAACTAATCTCCATGACAGCCAAAAATACCAGCACTTGGGATCTCAGAATACTGTTATTTTATAACCTTTTGGGAGAGGTCAGAGGGGGACAGCCTCTGGCATGCTGGTTGCTACTCTAGTTCAGTTTCCCAGAAGACAAGCATTTATAGCTAATTACCAACCTCAATCATATTTGCATATCACTTTTCTTAAAACATCCTTTCAAACACTCCTTACAAGATGAAATTCACCTTTTATTTTCAGCTTGAACTGAATACTAGCAACTGTAATGTGCACTTATAAGACCTATATTTCTATGACAATGACTTGGACATTTCTGATTTTACAGGTCACTGAATTAGAAGTGTGATGAAAGGATTTGACTGGACTATTGCTAATGAAAATAAGTTATCGGTTGACGTGAATCAGCAGGTAAGGACATTCTCCATTATCTGTCATATCCACTGTCCCAGAGTGAGTGAACCATCATCTTGCATTCCTTTTCCCTGGAGACAAGCATTCTGCTACATCCATGGCTGCACAACAAGATCATGGACCCAGAGGCTCAAATACATTTAAACGGAGTCCTTGAGATTTCTACTCTAAATTCATCTTCTAATACTTTTCCTCCACTGAATGATGGAATGTGCCATTGACATTACTTCTCACTGAATACACCACCACCTTTTCAGAACAACAAAACTTGTCTACAATTTTGTCCAACAGCCTAAACTGCAGTAATGTGTGCTTGAAGAACAGCTTTCAACATGTAAAAACATACTAAGCAATTCAGCAGCCTAAAAGATGCTTCCACTATAAAATGAATTTATCATAGTTCAGAAATTTGTGGGAAAATCCTATGCCACCACAATGAGATGGAAAGTGCCAGGTTTCCTTTTGACAAGTTAGGATTCTGTTTTCAAAAAAATCCAGAAGTGATAATGGTAAAGATATGAAAAGCTTTAGATGCTAAATATCTATGTAGATTTTTAACGTGTCTCAGTGTAGATGATTTCAAATAAAAAGTTGATCATGAGATGCTCCTGATCAGAACCTGAAAGTTTGGCACAGAAAAGCCATAAAATAGAAGGTTAAAATTCTGCTGAGTTACATGAATCTGCAATTGTGGGATTCTGCATTTATGTATACTACCACTGTACAAAAAGCATTCAGTGAGCCAGATTCAGAACTACATATTACGCTATCATGCCAGAGGATCAAGGAAAGAGTAGTGTAAAATTCAAGACCCCTTGGCTTTTCCTCATGCGCCAGGACAAATTTGATTCAAAAGTGGAGACTTTGAAATGTTTGAAGTACCCCAAGCTACACTGCTTCAAACTTCTCTCCTAGAAGTTAGCGTGATATTTGTCCTTAAGTGGAGCAACTCACAGGCCAAATTAATCTGAGGCCAAAACAGCCTTCTGGTCCATGGAACTTCCATGATAATTAACAGTAATGAAGAGAGGACTAGCCACAAGGAGAAAAGAGATTTCACATCTGTCTCTTGATAATTTGCTTATAACTATCTTGTTTATAGGAGCAGATGCAGCTAGCTGATTTAGAACTAGTGGATACAGCAAAAAAAAAAAAAAAAAAAAATTTTTAAAACAGAAAAACAAAGTATGGAAGAAAAGTTGTGACATCTGATATCTTACATTTTAAAAGCACTTCATTGATATGTAAGAGGAAATACAGATGAGAAAAGAACATATCCAATTAGCACTGTAATATTAGACACCAGCCTTACAAATAACATCCTGCAGTATTTTAGGTGAAAGCAATCAAGGAAAACACTCAGTATGATCTTGTAGCTATGATTTTTATATATTACTAGGTACCTAAACCAAAACTACTTTTTAAAAGGCAATACATGAGAAGCAGGGAAGGATCTCCATCTGTCAGGCTCTAACTCTAATCTAAGTCTAATCATTCCCTTCTTTGAAAGAAAGAAAAAGTCTTGATAAAATAACATGTAAACCAAAGTTGCCAGACAGTCAGAGATAGCACCATCCACATGAAAAGATCTACCTTGTCAGTTTTAGTCTGTGTTGTTTTGCTCAGACGTTCATACTGCTGTTACTTGGTTCCCCCATGGATAACGCTCTCTTGGGTTGCTGAAATTCCAGATGCTCCTCTGTAACATCTCCAGTTGCGCATTGTTGTGTTTTAATCCCAGCCAGCAACCAAGCCCCACCCAGCCGCTCGCTCACTCCCCGCAGTCGGATGGGGGAGATAATTGGAAGAGTAAAAGTGAGAAAACTCATGGGTTGAGATAAAGACAGTTTAATAGGGAAAGCAAAAGCCGCACACGCAAGCAAAGCAAAGCAAGGAATTCATTCACTACTTCCCATGGGTAGGCAGGTGTTCAGCCATCTCCAGGAAAGCAGGGCCCCATCATACGTAATGGTTACTTGGGAAGACAAACACCATCACTCTGAATGTCCCCCCCTTCCTTCTGCTTCCCCAGCTTTCTATGCTGAGCATGACGGCATATGGTCAGGGTTAGCCCTTTGTTCAGTTGGGGTCAGCTGTCCCAGCCGTGTCCCCTCCCAACTTCTTGTGCACCCCCAGCCTCCTCGCTGGTGGAGTGGGGTGAGAAGCAGAAAAGGCCTTGACTCTGTGTGAGCGCTGCTCAGCAATAACGAAAACATCCCTGTGTTATCAACCCTGTTTCCAGCACAAATCCAAAACATAGCCCCATACTAGCTACTATGAAGAAAATTAACTCTACTCCAGCCACAACCAGCACACAGGTCCTAATCTACCTAGTGGCCTCAGGTTCAGCTAAGTAGGTCATGTCTACCCTCACTGTAGCATATGATCTGGTTGGGGTTTCTTCTATTGTAACAAGAGTGACCATACAACCAAGAACCTGATACCATGTTTTCTAAGAAGCAGCATTTCAGCTAATAGCACCACAGACTAGAACAGACCCTGGATGCCCTGTATTTTGATAGGGCAAGTCATAAGGATCAAACGAATCTATTATGGGTATTTGTCACATTTAGTACTCAGTGCAGAATTTATAGATCAAATTACATGTTTAGGAGTGGCACTCTGACATGTTATTTCTGGACTGTGGAAATAACAAACATATGAAGGAACATAGAATAATTATGGTATAGGATGCACAAACACTTCAGGTTTAGACTGAGGCCTTTACCTTTTCTTAAGCATGTTAACATGTAGTAATATTCTTTGTCAGACACTGAATCATGCTAAATATTAGCTTTACCCTTTGCTTAATGGGATCATTCACCTCCTTTCACAGAATCTGTCCTGTCCTAGAGTATTTCCATATTTTCACTTAGTTTGGCTTTTTTCTCTACACTTTATCTACAGTAGTTCCTGTTATTCTATGATAGCATGTCTTTCTGAATTATTTTTGGGGCATATTTTCAGCCCTAGAATACATGATTTTTTCATTTCCTGACGCAATCCCATCTAGCTCACAGACATATTTAGTAAGCATGTTCCCCTGCTGCGCAAGCTACGACACAAACACCTGTCTATGTTCAGTGTGACCGGGTCATATATCCTTTATTGTAACTTTAGTTACAGTGTATTGGTTTCTGCATGACCGGTCAAATTTATAAGCCTATAAATTTCATTTGTGTTCAAGGTGATAATTTAGTCACTAGATAGAAAGGTCTATGGAAAACTTCTCGCAGTTACTTTCCTCTGCTGCACAAAATATATTTTGCTTCTCCTCAGGTATTTTCCATTCTTACTTTCAGGCTTCGGCACACCTCTCTCACTTCTCACAATTACCTGTCCAAAAACTGGACACAGATTAAGACAGGGTTTTCTTTCGTGATTTGTGAAATCTTCTGTATTATTTCTTACAAGCTTCTTTTGATTAAATTATAAGTTCCTTCTTAGGTTCAAGGATAACATTTTCCTATTTTTTTTCCAAGTTTACAGCCTGATCTCACACTGCAGCAGGCAAATTCTCATTGATTTTTCCACATCCCGCCAGGATGTTCTGGCAGTCTTTTCTTACCATAGTGCTCCATTATAACACGGTTTCAATTAGGGGTTCCACCAGCCTCAAAAACTGCATGCTTGAGTAAGTCTCAAATCTTTCAAAACATTTCCAAAGTTTATCCAACTTCTTTCTCTTTGCAATCCCTCTCCGAAAATTATTTCCACAAAGCACAGCATCATTCCTCTTTCCTTACCAGTTTGATAACTGGATTGCATGTCATTAAATAAATCTATACTATTAAATAAATCAATTTCCATAACTTCACTAACTTAAGAGATTACTTTTATCCGTGATCCCTCTCCAATCGTCTGCAATGATTCTTGATTAAGATATTCCAAAGTTTGTTATTCCATTCTCTCTATTTCTACTTCCAGCCCTGATAATGGTTAAAGAAAACTCAGAATCAGAACTGATACCAAAGAGGAGCCTCTGCTCTACCTACAGGGAAGCTAACATTCAGAAAGAAAAATCAGAGGAGAAATTAATGTCTCTAGCCCCACAGCTGCTAGTGTTTCAATCCAGAATGTTCCTCGCCAGTCAATACATACATAAATACCACTTTCAAATAAGCTTCCTTCAAAGAAAAGTCAGCCAGCCAGGAAAGCTAAAAAATCTGGTACATCTTTCGGGCCCTGTTCCAATGCTACTCACCCGCGCTGCTTATGCAGCATGAAGGAATGAATATGTCTGATTTGCCTCTGAGCAGATCTTAACCAGCTGAGGAGAGGCTTCCTGCTGGCACCAACTCCCCCACCCCACTTTGCTGGGGCCCTTGCAACTGTCACCATCACACCTTCTGCAATTATACAATTCAATTTTCTCACTGAAGCTCAACAACCAATCCTTGAACGATATGCAATGCAAATTTCCTGTATTTCTTTTTAAGACTATTGCCTCCAAGTTGCTCACAGGAAAAAGCAGGAATGTTATTTTTTTGCTGACTTCTCACTCTAAGAGGGGATGTTGAGCAGTAAGTCCATTTTACACAATGCTTTTCAACAGACGGTTGCAGCTTTTCAGCACAGAGCTGCACTTCAAATGTAGGTCAACAGAAGGTAAGACTGCATAGGAGGATCACTGCTAAGAAATGAAAGCAGACTAGATATTATTCACTGGGATTTCTGAATTCTAGGTAACTGTAAATATGATGTGAAATTACAGAAAATAATGAAAGGAGCATTAAAAGGTTGTGGACTTTCAGCAATAGACTTGCTTATACAGGAACGTTTCACCATTAAAATATCTATTCTATTAAAACGTGTAGCTAGCTACTTTTTTTAATCCTTTTTAATAGTCTACTGTCATTCAAACACCTTTTGCTGATCTCAGAGAGCTTAGTTCATCCTATTGAACAGCAGCATAGAAAAGAGGCTGTCTGCTCTAGGAAATATGAAAAATATTGTCCCTTTCCCTAGGAAAAAATGCAAAATGAGAAGGATTCTCATCAGCTTTCACCTATGAACAAGTGATAGAAGTTAACCTGCGTATTCTATTTAATTATTTAAGCTAAGAAACTCAGTTACTAAGCACAGAATCATTAAAAACAGTGTTAAAGGCTAAATACTTAAAGGGACAGCATATCTCTACAACAGCAAAATGACTCTTTGACACGTTTCTGGACACCCACACATTTTACTGCTACACTGGGGACATGTAGCTAAGCAAATGCTGCTTATGGTCAATGACTTAATGGTACTGGTTCATATCCTGGACTTCAGGCTCACTGATTGACTCCGAATATCACTGTGCATCAGATTTCTATGCATTATAAGGAGACAAGAGTACCTTTTTCCCCAAATTGTTTTGTTTTTCCAGTTGAATGCTATAATCTGAGCAAGTAAAACCTCTCATTATATGTCTACGATAGTAGGAAGTTAAAAAATACATGGATTTCCCACCTCTGAATGACACAAAGAAATACACTGTACTGGTTTAAGTACATTCTATTAAGTTCAAGCTCTCTTCTCGTTATATTGCACTCACCCATACTGACATGCTCACTATAAGGTATAACACGGCTAAGCCAGAACCATCAGAAAATAGCACTGGCAGGGCTTTAAAGGGGGCATCTAGTCCACATCCTTGACCTAAACCAGAATCAAGAATACCTGAACCATTCTGAGATACATGTCTAACCTCTTAGCTTCCCTAAGGGTCCAGAGCTTCCCCAGACAGTCTATCCCTTTGCTTCACAGCTTACAACCAGAAAGCTCATCCTGTTGTTTAACTTAAATTCTCCTCACTGCAGTGTAAGTCACAATGAGGAAAAACAGAGTGGAATGTTAAATGGTAGATACATTGGATGAAGCTCTAAGTGAGCTCTAAGCTCTCTGCTTAGCTGAGAATTTCCCACTTAACTCAGTAGGAAAACTTCATTTAATGCAGTCTTAGAGTCCATAGTCACTGCATGCAAGTAATATACTCAACATGCTTCAGTCCTCCAGCAGATTTGTAGGCTTCTTGTATACTTGCCAGCCTGCACTTGCCTGGCCAAACCAAGGGGAAAAAAAAAAAGATTATTAAGATAATTCATTCCTGAGAATACACTGAAGAAATAACTAGAATTGTCCAATAGTAAAATGGTACTGGAAGTTTATAGTCCAGATAGACCTTCTTCTGACTTCAGCTATGAACTTCAACGCATTGCTCCAACTGAAAATAGGTAATGAAAAAAGTTCTTCATTTAAAATTTTTATGGGAGCAGCTCAGAATCACAACGAATCTACTCAGACTCTACTCAGACTACTGCTGCTGGACAGATGCAGGGAGAGACATCCTGCACCAGTGTTTCTGGAAAGTAGACTGTTGTCACCTGGAAGGTTTTTCCATGTGAGAAGGAACAAACAACCAAACCCAGAAGGCATTTGCTGCTTCCCTTCAGGAATAACTAATTTAAATCATCATGGATAGTGAAAACTGGCAGTCCAAAAAGACCTTAATAAGCTACAGAATTTTAGCAAAAAAGAAATTGATATACAGTCAGAACTTGGATTTCGCCTCAAAAAAAAATGTAGCCAACATTGATTCTAGCAGTTTTGTTAAGTGCTTTATACTGAAGTCAGTGAAATTCTGCAGGTACCAGACATTTGTGTATATAGTTGTTGTACACAGTTGTTGCCAGTATTTTTTGTTGTTTTTAAAGCAGAATTTGATGTACCACTATTTCCAGCTCAGTTCTTGTACGCGCTGTATGGCAACAGGGCTTACAGGGTGGAAACATATAAACACCTACAACTTTGTATCTAGCAGCTTTAATCCACACAAAGCCAAAAATCAATTTTTAATTAGTGAAATAGCTTGAGAAATCATGTTCTTATACTATGTTTGTGATCCTGCGGAAGTTAATAGCAAAGCTACCATTGACTTTAAATAAGGTTGAACTTGGCATCCTCAGGCTCTTTCCCAACCAATTTCTCTAAGGCTGGGTCTCAATGAGCAAAAAACTGAATGTGTTTTTTCAGTCGTGTTTACTCAACTGAATGGGTGTGATATGATTGAGAAGCACTGTTTAGGAGCAGGCTAGAAAATCTAAAGCCACATTAGCTGACCAAACTAAAGATGACACTATTTAATCATATTAAGTTCATTTAGTTGAGCTCACAAGATTGAAGGACAGACTCCTATTTGCTTATGAAGACATACCCTAACTGTTTTAACAGTGGCATGTCATGTTAATTCACTGGAAGAGAAAGTGACAGAAACACAGCACAGAAAGCTATGACTTATGTACTGTATCCAGAAAACTATTCTAATCTGCTATACAGCCATACATTTTTTTATCAGCATGTCACAGGGCACAGCAAAACGCAAGCTGTGATGAATAAGGGAGTCTATGGACTATTTATAATTTTGGTTCAAGACTGAATTTCCTGCACTTTTAAAACTACAAATCTTACTTCACTCAGAGTTAGTGGACTGCCTTTATATCTCCATTTTGATCAGGAATTTAAAGAGTAGCAACATGACAAAAAGTAATATAATAAGATACAAATAAGAAGTAATTTAGTAAAGTTAGTAGTAGTAATACACCCCAGCAGGTAACTAAGACTCAGTGTTCTTCTATTTACAGTTAAATGCCCATCAGTTTTAGCATGAAAGGCTAAAAGGCTACCTGACTTGGAAGAGAAGCTACATGCAAGAAAAAAAATCTTCTAGGGAATAAATACTTTAGGTAATTCAGACCAAATAAAAATAATAAATGGTGAAGAGGCAAACAAAGCATACACAGGCTCCTACCATTTGTCTGGACAGCATGTGTCCTCTACCAGCTGTACTTGTTTAGAATATCTTTTTGCAAAAAGACAGAAATACCTATCTTCAATTTTCTCTAGTCCACTAAGAAATACACAAAACAGTAAGCAAAACCTCTGGAAAACAGCATGCTTCAGCAACTAAGAACTTGTAAGGAAAGCATCAGCACTGGTCCTGGACTGCTGAGCAATTAGACACTCCATTTCCCTCCTGATGTAGGAGGCAGAGTACGTGGAGGGTGAGTGTCGGGGTCAAAAATGAGGTAATGCTGGAACGTACCTAAAACCACAGTACCAAGCCCACATACATATGGATGCTAAATACAGGAGTCTGGTAAGAATTCTGGCTGTTCACCCATCCAGTATAGAGACCTGGATATAATGCAAGTAAACCTTTATCAGGAGAAAAAAAAAAAAAAAAGAAGCTTAAAACACTAACATTCATGTTCAAGACTACCAAATACCTTTGGTGAGAAAAACCAATCCAGATCCACTTCATTTAAAAAGACATTGAGGTTAAAGTTCAAGTTAAGGGGAAAAGACAAAACTCACAGAAAACCAGAGAAAATAGTCTCTCCTTTATTTCTGTGACTGAAATCTAAGGATATGCCTTTAGAATGCTGGAATGATAAAAAGACTGTACAAAAAACAACAAAAAAAACCAAAAAACCCTCCGAAGTACCTAGCAATCCTTACCATCAGAGACATAACACTGGAGACACTACATGGACTACGGAGTTAATCCTGTATCAGAAAAACCTGCCCTCTATCTTTCCTCTCCTTTTCCAACATCTTTTAGAGAAAAGTGGGAACAAGTCCATAGAGGATTAATGTCACCATTAGGGTTATTTTCTCCACTTATAACGATCAGGTTAAAAAAAAAAAAGGGGGGGGGGGGAGAGGGGTCAAGAGAAAGAAACAAACTGGCTTATTCCCATCCCCCTTTCCAATCACAAAGAAGATAAATTGCATCAAGTAACTGACAATCTTTTCGAAAAGACAATCTGGCTCTTGAAGTGAAGGGACACAAGTCTTTTCCCTAGTCAAGAAGGACCATGGTCAAGGCACAAAGAGTTGAGCCACCTAAGGCTTTATCCCCAGCTTTGCTACAGACATTTGTGTAGTGATGCCAAGGCAATTATTTCATCTATCCATTTCTATTCATAATTCAAGCTATTCAATAGAGTCTGCTACAGGGAAGTTTCAAATCCTGTGTTACAACAATGAACTGGCAGCAGCTGAAGAGTTAGCGAGATGGATGTGGGCTGGGTTTTAGAGGGCACATAAAAAAACACCACCAAAGGAAAATTTAACTCCACTAAGAAAACATATCATTCTACTGCAGTCAAAACAGTGAACAGCAGAACTATTTAAATTAGTTATGTAAAAAACGGTATTTGTTCATCCTGCCTTGGTTCAAAGTAACACGAATCTAAAAAAATTTTTTTTTGTGGGCTTTTGTACAAGGATGCATTTAATTTGTTTTGTTAGAATGACAAGCCAACGCTGCAGTTACTCTGGTTATACTAATGCCTAAAAGGAGTCAGTTTATTACATTAGCTGTCTAATATCGAATCAACGGATCCTACAAGACATACCACCATAGGCTGGCTTCTCTCTGCTGTTATACATCTACACAAAAACTGTGTCAACTCATATACAATCAGTACAAAGTCTCCACCTTTGTGATAAGCATGCGCTGTTTGATAGCACAGAAATATTTTTGGTCCATCACTCCCTCCAAGGAAGACAAAATCTTCCAGATATTAGCACTTTCTTATAATCCATTGGTCACAACTGATGCTGCTTCAAGGGAAACAGTTACAGAAGCTTGACTTCACAGAGCATCCTATAGGGATCGCTATTAAATGATACAGATAAAAGCACCTCTTATTTTCATACTCAAAAAGATGAGAATAAAACACAGAGATGAGAAACTGATTCTTGTGCCAGGAGAGAGCTGAGGCAATTCAGAAGACAGTGATGTGTCATACACACCCACTTTTAGAGACTGGTTTTCCTCAGAGCCCTCGCTACACAAACAGGCCTGTAAGCCTAACAGTGTTCTAGAGCATATACATTATCACACTTCTTGACATATTTAGCATGGCAGATTAAGAAAGCAGGGGAGATGTAAAGCTATGAAAACGTGTACCAACATCACTGAGAATAATTATATTATCTCAAGCTTTAATGTGACAATTCCTATTGTAGCATTCTTTAAACAATTGGTAATAACATTTCATAGTTCAGTCTATCCTGCATTACACTTTTCCTAAAGCATATGGTACTCTTCAGGTAACAAGTCACTGTCCTTAAGCTTTAAATCTGGGTTTCTAACTTACATGCTTAGCAGCTCAGTTCCTCCTTGGGATCTACATCTCTTCAATGATAGGAAAAACAAGGAAATAATTCTTTCTTTTATGAACTTTTAAAGTTAAATATATTTGAACTGAAGTAGTTAAGACTGCATATGTTACACAGGCTGTGTACACCACACAATTCATCAGCGTGAAAGCTATTTTATTTCCACAGCTTTAAAGATTGCTGACTCCATCATCTCCATTTCTATTGCTGGTTAAATAACCTCCAGTGCTGTATCTGTAAAAGATACATTAGTACTGTACTGGATGAGGAAAACTTAAGAGATGTTCCCTTCAAAATTAGCTGAAGATGCATGCAGTAAACAACAATTTAAATATATATATATATATCTATAAATAGACATCAGGCTAATAGTTATTACATTCAATAATTTAGCATGATATGCATGACAGCTTCGACCTCCAAAATAATTTAGCGCCTTGAGCTGAGATTAAATGCAGAACATTAATTTTTCCCTCTGGTTGTCAAGCCAACCATGAGGCCCGTCAAATCCATTTAAATAAAGCCTGCATCATGTAATATTATTAAAGGGGATAAAATATTAATATGGGTCTGTGATAGAACATTGGACAAAATAGCTGCAGTAAGGCAGCTTTAATTTACTACACCAACAATCTGTCTTTATGCTGAAAGCAGGATTTAAAGGTCCGAAGGAATACATATTTGAGTTTATATGATATGCTCATTTATAAAATGTTACTGATTTTCAACTGCTGAGAATATTTAGCATTATTATGTAGAAAAATTAATTCCCAATTTAATTCTACTGATGTAGAAAAAAAAATTAAATATTGGACCAAAGTTCCCCCCACATAAGCAGATGTTATTTCAGTTAGAGCAGTATGGCTGTATCCATTTATTGCCAGTAATGAATTTTCTTCCTTCAGCTGAAGGATGATAAATGTCATGCAAAACTTCAATATTTCGTAATATAAAAATGGATTGAAAGGGTAGGTAGACTCCCAGACCAAAGACAAGCAGCTCTAAATATATAGGCTACAGGTGCTTTATCAGAACAGTAGGGTTTATGTTGTCAATAGAGAACTACTATTTTTTCTTTCTCTAAGATGGAACAAATTAAAACAAGCCTGTGTGGTTTCCTGTCAAAAAAAGAAACTTGAAACCTGCAGATTTAGCCATGTTTAATTTGCATGATAAATGGGACTGGTCATATTTACAGACAATATCACATACATACAGAACATATTCAACGTCGCATTCTTTAACTCCATTGCAGTTACCCTTTTTTAACTTTCCAGATCATTTACTTTTCTAAATTTGGGATCCCAACAAGAACACAGACTTAAAAATTTATCCCGTGTCAGCTAAATTCATACACAATCCTGCACATTGCAAGTTTGCAAAAGCATTGCTGATAACTCAAAAACTGGATCAAGGCCCACGTTCCTATTTAAGAATAGTTTTCTCTTTATTAGCAGTAAATATTTTTATTACAGTGTTGTTCATATGATGGTGTGCCTCTGGATAATGCAAAATCTTGTTTCCTAGAAGAACTGAAAGATTAAACAGTAAAGTCCTAATCTTAATGTACTTAATTGCAAACGCAGGGCTGCACCGAGGTCAGTGTAATCATGCACACGTGCATAATTACAACACAGTCACACAACTGACAAAAACACGAAACTCACAGCAATGGAAGACCTACAAAAAAACCAGCAAGAGGGCAAATGAAAGAAATCAACTATACAGAGAGTACTTCATATAAAACACGGATAGGCTCTGCATTAGCTCTAAAGAAACCAGCATGGAGCAGGATATGCAAAGCAGGTAAGGGAAAAGGCTGAGATTTACCAATGCAGAGTGAGCACAGGAGGATGTCTGGGTGGGCTTGGAACTGTATTTGTGGCATAGCTCCAAGTTCTCTCCAAACATGATGAAGTTTCTTGCACAAAGCCTGTCCATCAAGCCTAGTCAAGTTTGTTAGTTATGTTTAACTGAAAATTAGTAACTTGAAGAGACTAAAACATTGGGCTGTCTAGTATTCTTTAAATAACACACATTCAATGCAAGCTCATTCAGTCTTAACATTACAGGTTCTGAACTGACAGATGAGACAGCTCAGGGTAAGCTGAATAATTCACAAATTCTTAGTGGGCATGCCTAAATGGCTGTTGTAGAACATTCCTGATGAGTATTTCACTAGATATGTCATAGCCTGTATCAGTTCTCATACCAGCTCTTTTAGTGCTCATCCATACTGCTCAGAACATGTGGCATTCACATGCCATATCCATGCCACAAACCCCTCAACAAATCCTTTCTCACCCACAGGAAGAATGTCAGATAAGTGGCTCGCTATGAGTGAGGGAAAATAAATTATTTACGCCTGAGCTGACAGTTTTGATCCAAATATTATTTTCTACCAAATGAGGTCTAGACTATACTAACCTTCATGCTGCAAGACCAAAGTAGTTACAACTGACTCCATGTTCCTCTAATGAAGGAAAGGCTTGACACTATTACATTCTAGAAAGTATTGGTATGCTAGAAAACCACCCCCTTCCCACTGTTTTCATGGGAGGGAGAGGGTATAGGTCATAACTTCCTAAGAACCCTCCTTGAAGTTACAAAATAGCATTTCAGCAGAAGACACATTGCTGCTTATAGAGAGTAGAGTGAAACTAAATAACCTCAATCCATTTTTCAAAGCAATTGTAGTTCCCATTTCAAGGCTGATGAAACTGGTAAATATTGAGCAAAACATAAAAAATACAGAAGTTTTATAAAAGTCAGCAAAGATGTGTTGGGGCTTGCTATTTGTTTGCTGATAAAAAAAAAAAAGAAATGTTAAGCTGACTGTCCTTTTTTGTTACCCACCTATATTTCACATATTTGTCCTTTTGCAGCACTTTGCATCTTTCAAAATTAAAGGAGGCTGTGAAACATAAAAGGTGCTATAGTCATTTGGTGTCAGATATGCAGAAAGAAAAAAACCTAGTAATTAAAGAGAAAGGAATGCAGATGATACCTAGGAAAAACTATCCATAATACACCCAAAAGCCCAGAAAGAAAAAGGAAAAAAAGTCAAGGACCAATGTAAAGATTTCTAAGCTTTCAGGTACTATGTCTACGGCAGAGGAAAGTCACATATTCACCACAGAACGACCTCAACCTTCTCCAAATGCTTACTTCACCCCTGCGTGCTCTGAGACAGAATCTGTTCCATAGCTACTTTTAACATTGTATGACCCTACATTGCACATTTTAACTCTTCTGTAAAGACCACAACTTATCTAAAAAAATTCTTTTTACAGAACCACGTGCTTGTCAATTTGACTTCATCACTGACCAATACGTGGGAAGGATACTTCTAATTTTCAGGGAAAGTTCTATTTAGCATTTTTTGCACTGTGAGAAGATTTAACAGTTCCACTTTGACCAAGCCTACATTTGAACATCAGCGCTTGATCTCCATGAGTGCTCTCCCAATCCCAATGCAATGCAAGAGGAGCACAAAGCTGCACAGTGTTTTGCAGCGTATCTCAGTTTGCACCCAGACAGACTGCTAAGTTGCGTGCCCGAAAGCCACCAGAAAAGGACTGGAAGAACAGAACTACAAATTGCAACACACAGCACTTCAGCTGTACAGACCATGGAATCGGCAAACTGCAGTAAATCATCTGGTGAAAGATTATGGGTTTAGTCTAAAAGTTTAGCAGATTCTTGAGTTTACATTTTTTTATAACAGACTCCTGGAGTACTCAGTCTTGCAACATTTACAGAAGATACAGAATTATTTTTCTGCACCTTCTTTTGGAAGATGTGAAATAGGTCTTGGCTTGCTTTATATCGTGGATGATTTCTGTGCATTTTAGTTTGTCTATTCGGGTATGATGCCAGGTTCATCATCAGGGCACCTCCACACATTAGTAGTACTGTTGACAAATTGCTATTCCTTTTTTCTTAGAGGTAAGACAGTAGCACACATTTAGAATTTCTTTTTATTATACACTGACACTGGAAAAATAATTTTAAAGAGACATGAGTTTTATACTAGGATCCTGAAGGTGCAGAATTTGCAGCTGTCCAAAATCATGTCAGCACTAAAACACATCAACTGTCCTCTTAAGAGATTTGATGTTTTTGTCCTGATCTCTTGCAGAATTTTATGTCAGTTGGATACCACAGCAAAGGAGTGCCTCCTTGGACACATTGCTGCTAGGTGCTTTGAAGAGAAGAATCAGAACCTTGAATGTGACCTCACGTCAGAGGGGTACCTAGGACAATATCTTCAGGCGAAGAGCTCACATCATTATATGGCACCAAAGGAAACAGCTACTGCAATTCAAACAGCTGAAACTTTTCTGAGCATATATGGAAGCAGCAGCCATCCTAAAGCATGACAGATTATCATTACCCTTTCTTCTATTCTTCTCTTCACTATGAAATTAAATTCCAAGAGACCTGGAACTGGCAGAAAGCCAAGACCAACTTCAATTGTAGTAGCTGGGAGCCACATCACTTAGATTCATATAAGGCCAGCACAGATAATCTGTCCCTCCTGTGGAGGGGATGAGCAGGAAATCAGAAAATTCCTCTGTTCTGAAGGCAGAAATGAAAGGCAGAAAGTAATAGCTTTGTCTGTAACTTTAATTAGTATCACCAGATGTAAATAATCCTTATCCTTTAAGTTTACCCCATACATGGAACCCTAGGCTAAGGAAACAACAAAACACAGGTGTACATAGTAAGACACTTCTGTGTCTAACAATGTAAATGAACCACTCTGGGTCATTTTTATAAAGATTTACTATTTAATTGTCATAGAACATCAAGTTTAATTAAACACTGTTCAGGTTACTGGAGCAAAGTCGCTGCTTTGGAGAAGTGGCAGGATCTGAGACAGAAGCACTGAAGAACAAGAATGGCAATAACAGAGGGAAGCGGACACAAGTGAACCAGAACAGCATTCCACATGTAGAGACATGTCTTGCTTCTAGCTAATCTGCCATTTTTCTGACAACAAATAATGATCTAAACTGAACTTCCAAACCGAACTACTTGAGGCTGACACACACCTGCTGATCAGTTTCTAAACATCTCTCTTAGGCCCTAATTCACCAAACAATTTCGATATCTGCATGGTATTAATCAAGGAATTATTCCAATCACTGAAGTCATACACATTAAATATCTTTGGAAAAGGTCAGTGACAGATATAAAATTATTCTAGCTGCCACAATTTCATAATGCCACCAATACAAAACTGGAGTCAATCGCTTATGATCCTCAAATGAGTGCCTTCCCCAGATGTACTATAGAAAGAATTCCAGAAGAAACTTAGCTATGGTATTCACTCGGCAGAAAGCGATGCCCTCTGCACTCGCCAGAATGGATGCGGCTACCCAGACGGAGCTCCCACAAAAACACGCAGCCACCCAGGTCTCAGGCTGCAGGGAGTGCCAGGGCCTCTCGCTGTTCACGCATGGCAGCCGTGTGGACAGCTGTGTCAGGTGTGACCAGGTGGAGGATTTGCTCTGCATGGTGGCAAAGCTACAGGAGGAGGTAGAAAGGTTAAGGAGCATCAGGGAGGCTGAGAAAGAGATCGACTGGTGGTGCCATGCTCTGCCCCCCCAAGACAAGAACAGGAGCAGCAGCAGCCACCAGTAAGAACCCATGATCAAGGGGATCCTCTATCCCCCCCCCACTGGGCTGAAGGCAGCAGCTCAAAGGAAAAGAGTGAATGGAGGCAAGTCCACGCTCGTGGCAGCAGACAAATGCCCTCCTTGCCCACCTTGCCTTCCCAGGTGCCTCTGTACAACAGGTACGTGGCCCTGGAGGTGGAAGGCCAGGCAATGGAGGATGGGGATGACAGTGCATCTACGCCAGAGGTGTCACCCAGGTCAGAAAAACGTACCTCTCCTATTAACACCACCTCCACAAGGAAGAGAAGACGGGTTATAGTTGTGGGTGACTCCCTTCTGAGGGGAACCAAGGGTCCGATATGCCGGACGGACCCTCCTCTTAGGGAAGTCTGCTGCCTCCCTGGGGCCCGGGTGAAGGATGTCACGAGGATACTCCCTAGCCTGGTATGGCCCTCGGCCTATTACCCCCTATTGCTCTTCCATGTGGGGGGCGATGAAGCTGCAACACGAAGTCCTAGGGCAATCAAAAGAGACTTCCAAGGCCTTGGGACGGCTAGTAAGGGACTCTGGAGCACAGGTTATTTTCTCCTCTCTCCTTCCAGTTGTGGGCAGTGACACTAGAAGTGAACCAAGGTATCCAATCTATTAACACATGGCTCCGTGGCTGGTGTCATCGCCACAGATTTGGCTTTTTTGATAACGGGATGGCCTACACGGCACCAGGTTTGCTGGCGTCTGATGGAATTCATCTTTCTCAAAGGGGAAAGAGAATCTTTGCTCAGGAACTTGCGGGGCTCATCGACAGAGCTTTAAACTAGACTCGAAGGGGGAGGGGGATAATATCAGGCTTGCCTGCGGGAAGCCGAGGGACGACGTGCCACAGTTAGAGGGAGCGGGTGCCAGCAAGGGCCCTCAGCCTGTGTCTCTGAGATGTGCAGGGTACGCTGGGGCACAGCCGAAGTCAAACAGAGTTGAGCCAGGGGATACCAAGGCAATAGGAGCCAAGAGGGAAACGCCAGCGAAATGCCTCAAAGCACTCAAGGGGTGTTCTTCTATGAAGGAAACACGGACAACAGCCCACCTGAAGTGCCTCTACACCAATGCACGCAGCATGGGCAACAAGCAGGAGGAGTTGGAAGCCATTGTACATCAGGAAAACTATGATATGGTTGCCATCACGGAAACATGGTGGGATGACTCGCACAACTGGAGTGCGGCGATGGATGGCTATAAACTCTTCAGGAGGGATAGGCGAGGCAGGAGAGGTGGTGGGGTAGCCCTATACGTTAGGGAGTGTCTGGATAGTTTAGAGCTTAATGATGGTGATGATAGAGTGGAGTGTCTATGGGTAAGAATCAGGGGGACGGCCAACAAGGCAGATATTGTGGTGGGAGTCTGTTACAGACCACCCAACCAGGATGAGGAGACTGACGAACCATTCTATAAGCAGCTGGGAGAAGCCTCACGATCTCTAGCCCTTGTTCTTGTGGGGCACTTCAACCTGCCGGATGTCTGCTGGAAATACAATACAGCAGAGAGGAAACAGTCTAGGAGGTTCCTGGAGCGTGTGGCAGATAACTTCCTGACACAGCTGGGGAGTGAGCCAACGAGGGAAGGTGCCCCGCTGGACCTCTTGTTCACAAACAGAGAAGGACTTGTGAGCCATGTGATGGTTGGAGGCCATCTTGGGCAGAGTGATCACGAAATGATAAGAGTTTTTGATTCTTGGAGAAGTGGCGAGGGGGGTCAGTAAAACTGCCACCTTAGACTTCCGGAGGGCAGACTTTGTCCTGTTTAGGAGACTGGTTGACAGAGTCCCCTGGGGGGCAGCCCTAAAGGGCAAAGGAGTCCAGGAAGGCTGGAGATTCTTTAAGGAGGAAGTCCTAAAGGCACACGAGCGGGCTGTCCCCAGGTGCTGAAAGACGAGCCGGCGGGGAAGAAGGCTGGCCTGCCTGAATAGAGAGCTTTGGCTCGAGCTCAGGAAAAAGAGGAGAGTCTACGACCTTTGGAAGAAGGGGCAGGCAAGTCAGGAGGACTACAAAGGTGTAGCAAGGCTGTGCAGGGAGAAAATTAGAAGGCCCAAAGCCAAGCTAGAGCTCAATCTGGCTACTGCCATAAAAGACAACAAAAAATACTTCTTCAAATACATTAGCAGCAAAAGGAGAGATAAGGAGAATCTCCAGCCCCTAGTAGACGGGGGAGGGAACACAGTGACCAAGGATGAGGAAAAGGCTGAGGTACTTGATGCCTTCTTTGCCTCAGTGTTTAATAGCAGGGCCAATTGTCTCTGGGTACCCAGCCCCCAGAGTTGGAAGATAGGGACGGGGACCAGAATGGAGCCCCCATAAGCCAGGGGGAAATGGTTAGTGACCTGCTGCACCACTTAGACACACACAAGTCTATGGGGCCTGATGAGATCCACCCGAGAGTACTGAAGGAAGTGGCAGATGTGCTCACCAAGCCCCTTTCCATCATTTACCAGCAGTCCTGGCTAACTGGGGAGGTCCCAGTTGACTGAAGATTAGCAAATGTGACGCCCATCTACAAGAAGGACCGGAAGGAGGACCCGGGGAACTACAGGCCTGTCAGCCTGACCTCGGTACCGGGGAAGCTGATGGAGCAGATCATCTTGAGTGCCATCATACGGCATGTAGAGGATAACCAAGGGATCAAGCCCAGCCAGCATGGGTTTATGAAAGGCAGGTCCTGCTTGACCAACCTGATCTCCTTCTATGACAAGGTGACCCGCCTAATGGATGAGGGAAAGGCTGTGGATGTTGTCTATCTAGACTTCAGTAAAGCCTTTGACACAGTTTTGCACAGCATTCTCCTGGAGAGACTGGTTGCTCATGGCTTGGACGGGTGTACTCTTCGCTGGGTAAAGAACTGGCTGGATGGCCAGACCCAAAGAGTGGTGGCGAATGGAGTTTATTCCAGTTGGTGGCTGGTCACAAGTGGTGTCCCCCAGGGCTCTGTGTTGGGACCAGTCCTGTTTAATATCTTTATCAATGATCTGGATGAAGGGATCGAGTGCACCTTCAGTAAGTCTGCACATGACACCAAGTTGTGCGGGAGTGTTGATCTGCTCGAGGGTAGGAAGGCTCTACAGAGGGACGTGGACAGGCTGGATCAATGGGCTGGGGCCAATTGTACGGGGTTCAACAAGGCTAAGTGCAAGGTCCTGCACCTGGGTCACAGCAACCCCATGCAACGCTACAGGCTTGGGGAAGAGTGGCTGGAAAGCTGCCTAGCAGAGAAGGACCTGGGGGTGTTGGTTGACAGACGCCTGAATATGAGCCAGCAGTTTGCCCAGGTGGCCAAGAAAGCCAATGGCATCCTGGCTTGTATCAGGAATAGTGTGGCCAGCAGGACTAGGGAAGTGATCGTGCCCCTGTACTCAGCACTGGTGAGGCCACACCTCGAATACTGTGTTCAGTTTTGGGCCCCTCGCTACAAGAAGGACGTTGAGGTGCTGGAGCGTGTCCAGAGAAGGGCAACAAAGCTGGTGAAGGGTCTAGAGCACAAGTCTGATGAGGAACGGCTGAGGGAACTGGGGTTGTTTAGCCTGGAGAAGCGGAGGCTGAGGGGAGACCTTATTGCTCTCTACAACTACCTGAAAGGAGTTTGTAGAGAGGTGGGGGTCGGTCTCTTCTCCCAGGTAACAAGTGATAGGATGAGAGGAAATGGCCTCAAGTTGTGCCAGGGGAGGTTTAGATTGGATATTAGGAAAAATGTATTCACTGAAAGGGTTGCAAGCATTGGAACAGGCTGCCCAGGGAAGTGGTTGAGTCGCCATCCCTGGAAGTATTTAAAAGACATTTGGATGAGGTCCTTATGGACATGGTTTAGTGGTGGTCTTGGTAGTGTTAGGTTTACAGTTGGACTTGATGATCTTAAAGGTCTTTTCCAACCTATATAATTCTGTGAATTACAGCATACATGACAGTAAAACTTAAGAAAGGATGGTTAACCACCCCTTGTCCCTAAAATGGAAGGGAACATCTATTGAGTACAGTGACTTTTAGACCACTGAGCCCTTTGAATGTTTATTTTAGTGCAGCGGAAAAGCTCTACCTACTCCATACTTCAGAAAAACTCAAAATCTGTTACCCACACTAACCTTCACATACTTAGACACCACTTAAACTATTTCATAATATAACTAATTTACTACGTTACTATTGTAAACTTTGAGAACACACACTCACTTTGGGGAATATAACTTCCGATATTTTGAATCAGTCCTGCTCTTAAGTTTTTCAGTAAGACATCTGTTGGACCAAATACACTTCCCCAAATATATCCTGATGTTACATGTTTTTATAGTCCAAGCAATTACACAGTTATCGGACATGCAGTCTTGGGCAGAAGGAGACAGATGCTGCCTCATGCTAATTTATTAATTCATTAGACTACTCTGAAGCATTAGGACTTTTGGTTCTCCTTACCAAATGGAAAAAATTGCCCTGCTTCAATTTCTGTACAGGCAGTAGTAGAAAAGAGAAATGGCGCACTTTCAAACTTCCCCTAGATACAGCACTTCACTTAGAGATACATCACAAAGGTTTTGTAGAAGACAATCCTTTTTTTTTTCCTCACCTTAGGTATAGATTTCTTAAGTTCAGTGCTACTGAGCCCAGCAATTTTGTCCTCAAAATTATATTAAATACGACAGACTGGATATCATGTATGTGGATAATTTCAGTCATAAGGTGTTTTCCCGTTGCTCACTATTTGCAACTGATTGGGACCATCTACTAAGAGAGACTCCACTCTGTAGACTCCATACATAACATTTTCAGTTCACACAACATTTTCCGTTTCCTGTCTTCTTTTCCTTTCTGTTCATTTCTTTAATGAGACATTAATACACCTTGGCTAAAGTATGCAGTAAAGGAAACCCAGGCTTTCAAGTGTTTTATACACCTTCAGAATACTGCATACTCATTTGGTGTCTGTGGAAAAGCAATGGTGCTTGGTTTGACTCCCTTAAAATAGCAGGCCCTTCTAAGTAAAGACTTCAAACTCTGAACTGCTTTCCTGACAAAAAAAGCCTGGTTTCATCTAGCATTCTGCATTCAGTGCAAATGCAGAAGATCTTCCCTTTCATTTTGCACTTTTTTTTTAAAACCTGTTAGCCCATTCATCGTTGCTTGGAAAACAATCAAAATCAGGAAAGGCTTTTCATCTGTTGCGACTGGTAAGTTAAGTGGAACAATTATACCACCTTGTGAATATTGTAAGTAATCAACTTGCCCCACTAAACAGAGACCAAACTAAAGAAACATGTTACAAAACTGGGCACAATGAATTATGGCCTCTGGTCTATATACGGTGGACAAGGGGACTCCATCACACTAGTTTCATAGCCAGCAGCTCCCTAAGGCATAAAAACAGGCTCAAGACTCTGCCCTAAATATTTTTTAAAACAAAGGAAAGTTAATAGTAGATAATGAGAAAATATATCCCATAACATGTCTTGCATCAGTGTTTAATGCACTCATCTGGAATGCAGGAAATCCAGTGCAAGTTTCTGCTTCACATCTTGCATAGCCAGTTTTGATGCTCCATCAAACCACAGGGTCACATATCAAATGTGAATGTTACAATCTTTAAACTACCCTATGGTAAGGGATTTGTCCAAAATACATTCAGAGTTCAAGAATCCTGCTTCAGGGAACCTCAGGCTTCAGTCTGGGCTATAGTACTGCAAGGCCTGAGGAGCTGAATCAGCCCTCTAGACATGACTGACAGCAGAAACACAAGAACCTACAGGGTAAGATGGCAGCTGAGCAATAGCACCTAGCTGATGAACTCTGACCAAATACATCTAGGGATCTGTCTGGCTGTTTCAACCCATTTCAATGAGATATTCAACCATATAGTAATCTATGATTTCATTGAGATAGTCAAGAGACTCCTTTCAGAAGAGGCTATACTGGAAGGTATCTAACTGTGCATACCAACACTGCCCTTCAAACTGTTTCCCCACTAACTGTTATGGGTTTAGTCAGGGAATTCACTCAAAGCCACCCTGTCTCCAAACAAAAATGATGTAGTACAGCCTGCCAGAATTAGCTCCTAAATTTTCTGACCTTTCCATTTTTACCAATCTATAAAATGGGGGTAGTCATTCTGCCAACTTGTGAGGAAAGATTAATTAATGCTTGTGACACTACAGAAGTGGGAGACAAACAACTCTAAAAAGACATTTCTTTTTCCCATAGATATGGGGACATTTACTGCATTCCCATATTTTTTCCTTTCATTAAGAAAACTATGAAGTTGCAGTACTCAGTAAGTATGACTGGTTTAGTCATATCAGTTACAATTCTAATAGCAACTCTAACAGTCATAGCTCTTCTAAAAACATAACTTGCCTCTTTTTTTTAAGTTATTTTTCTTCCTAAAGAAGCCCATCTTGATCATAAAACAAACAAGTCTGAGCAGAAACTAATGACACCTGTTTCTTCTATGGATTTCTGTCTCATGCCTGATTGATATTTTTAACTGCATTATAATGAAGCAAGACAAGGTTTATACAGAGTGGTAATACCTTATTAGATCAACTGACATCACTGAAAGAGCAGCAGAGTTTTGAGCACACAAGCCTTTTTCAGACCTCCACAATTCTAAAAAGTATAAGCTCAACACTTACTAGACAGTAGAGAATCCAAAGAGAAAAGCATGCTTTACTAGGGATTACATCCTCTGACTTCTAATACAGCACATTATCTAAAGATTTTAGGTCATTATTAGTAATTTCCCTTTGAGAACTCTGTGGCTGAGTTGACACTGAGAACCCTCAGTTCCCTGGAACATAAAAGGATGTTTTCTCTGCTTAGCTACTTTCATGAAATTTGAAGGCAATCATTATCTGCTAGCTCCTCACCCTGTCAAACAATTCAGTCAAAATTCTGGTTACCTTAGGACTGCAGGTCAAAGAAAATCCCATACAATCCCCAGACAGACAGGAAAAAGTACTCAAGACTGGATTTATTACCACTAATGTAAGTCAAAAGTGTTACTGCTTGTAACATTTCCAAGTCAATTGTGGAATTAGAATCTGTACCTAAGCATATAAAATTTCACATCTCAAATTACCATTCAGATATTACAAGCGTGTAAAAAACAATCTACAGTGTAACACAGTTTGCTCTTAATATCAGCAGAAAACAGTAACTAAAAATCAGTGGTAAAAACTTTGGAATACAATAATTCTATAGACAGTTGAGTCTGATTATGTACTCTTAAATCAGCAAACATGAGATTTTTTTTTTCTGGCTGAGTAAGGACTACAGGATTCAGTTCTTTGCCACGTAAAGTGGCATTTTGAAAAATGATGTTAGTTTGGTTTGCAACCTCAGCTGACATAGGGAAAACGCTAAGACGAATTGCTAACATTTCTGCATGAGCTCTGGACAGGATGATGCAATATGCTGAAACAACCCAAACAACGGGAAGTGACACAGGAGCAAACAAACAGCGAAAGCAGCCCCTGTAGTCCATGAGTGATTAACTGCCTGCTCTGATAAAACGGGCAAACCCTTTCAGTGCCAGGTGGTTATTTACTTTAGAAACAAAATCCAAAACTTACCCTTGAACAGAGTCTGCCTTATCTTCATTACTGCAGTCTCTGAGAATAGGTATGTCTGCAAAGCACAATGCTAGATAAGTGGGGAAGCTGCAGCATGATCATTCAAGGAAAAAAAAAAAAACACGTGAAAGATTTCTACTTCCAGCACTGCCATCTAGATCAAGCAAACAGCAGCAAACAGGTAGATTTCTCCGTAGAATACCTAAGTTTAGGGAAGTAAGCTGGAAAAGGAATTTGTTTCCTTTTATCTTTTCATGATGTAAATTTAACTATCATCAGTAGACACTGCTACAAACGTAACAACCTTCCTGCCAGATCACAAACAAGGAGAATGGTCTTAAAAGAACCAAGGGGTGCCAACAGGGGATGAAACAATGAATAAAGGCAAAAATACCAATGAACATGAGCTGATATTTAGGGTTGAAAGAAAAACAGAAACTCCAGCACAGAACAAGTCTGTATATACAGAAGGCAGACAACAATTTAGATTTACAGAGAACTTTGACTGGCAGAAAGCTAAAAAGCAACATCATTGTTTATCCAATATCCACTTTTAGTGGTCAGATTAGGTGCATTTTCACCTAATCATGGCAAGTGAAAAAAATTTTCTGCAAGTTTTTCAAACAGGACTGGAAATCTTAGAACTAAGCCATGGTACATCCTTCCTAGAAATGTCCCAAAGATAAGTTTTGTTCTTACGTGCAGCGGAATCTGTATTGTCTGTGTTTTCCCAGCATTTTAACTAACTTTCAATGAACACAGGACTTATCCTTGCCTCACTTGTTTCACACAAATTAAACAAACAATTCAGAGTTCAATTTGCTGTTGGGTGTTAAACAAGATTAAAACAAACAAAAGGAAAACAGAGTGAGGCATTATTAATTATGTGAAATATGAGCTGCAGCTCTGGGATTTATACTTCAGCTATAAAAACAAATTGCTATAGTACTATTAAGTATTCTTCTGCCACTAGATAGGAATTTATGTATCTTCTCATGTGTTGAAACAGGACCGCATTGTACCACCAGCGGTATCACGAAAATGCACAAAAATTCAAAATTACAGAGAAGAATCCAGTTAGGCAAAGAGGCCTTCATTATTCAGGGCGTCTATTCAGGGTCTCACTTAACCTCTTTCCTACAATACATCTTACACAATCCCAAAGCAAAACATTGTGACAATGTAAACAGGTTTTTTTCGTGTCATCACAGGAAAGAAGGTAATCAAGAAAAGCAAGCAAGAAGACAAAAAGGGATGAGTGGAAAATGAGCTTTCTGGCCTTTCACATGTGTTTCAGGACTACAGACATTTCATGTAACTTTTTAATGCCACATGTAGAGTTGACAATGGCAACTAACATAAATTAGATCTCCTGTCCACATCAGATGGATTCAAGCAGATCAGTAGACAGGTACCTCACGTCCTCATAAAATGTTTCAATTGAATGAACTGGTAAATGAGTACAGACTGAAGCAGCTCTGATAACTGATGAACTAAAAGCTCAGAGAGTTTGAGGCCTGGTAGGTTTTGTGTAAGCACAACACATCAGTATTGCTACCAGCCAACTCTAAATCAATACAAACAGGGAGCTGGGCTCCATGGCACACCAAATATCCTACTTCCTTCATCATACAGATGGTGGATCTTGCCAGAAAGGCTTCTCAGTTTCCTTGCTCAGAAAGTATTCCCACATCCACAAGTTTCAGATGTATTCTCTAATAAGGTATTGCTCCCTTAATCCAGCAAACGAGAAAGCTCCAACTAACGGACCTACGTTTGCAACCCTGCCTTTATATTTTTACTTTATTGCCTAGCCACCATGCACCATTGCCACTTCACTACAACTCTCCCTTATGTTACCCTTATTTCCATTGCCTTAATACAGATGCAGTGTTAATCATTAGAGATTACTTCCCCTCCTTCCTTAGTAGTACACTGTGAAGGGTCTCCCAGCTTTACTAGTGCTGCTCCTTTCCTGTCCACTTCACTTCCCTAAAAGTGAACAAAAGCACTGTAAAGCCACTTTGTTAACTGAAACACAATCCTTTTACAATTGCTATGACGCTGCCTTGCACCATCACCTCTCAGGCATTTTCAGGATACAGCTTTATAAAGCAAGGATTACTTGAGTGTTGTGTGTACCCTAGCTGGGAGAACTGGCTGGCTGGGCAAGCTGTTTCAGATTTTGCCCAGTCAGTACTGTATCAGGAGACTTGATAGCCTAGGACTGTTTTTCTTCCAATCCCTCAATCTACCTGATCCTAGATGAACAACTCAGCTGGGCCTCTGGCATCTGGCTAATGATTTGCAATGCTTCACTCCTCCTGATAGCCCAGGGCAGAAGAAGAGGAAGGCAGAGAGAGATGAGAGAACTGCAGTGGTAAATGGAGGGAACTGAGGCTTAAAAACAGAACAGCATCAGTTGTCAGTGACACAGTGGATGCACGCTATTTATCTTCATCATCTACAAACTCTCAGAGCCCATCTGCTGGAAACGTTGCAGTGGGCCCAAGTAGCAAACTGGATCCAGATACAAACTTCCCAGTACCATTTGTCTATCCAGAAGACTTCAGTCTTTAGACTGGGCTTTAAAAAGATAAGAAGCGTTTCTGAAGTCCTTTCCTTCTACAAAGCATACCCACATTGATCAAAATAAAGCAATCCATCTCTCATGGTCTGAATGCAATTTGAAACATAGCACTCAGAACATCAATCACTAATATAGCTCCACAGCTCCACTTCTAACACCATCATCAAAAACATTTGTTTTTCATTGGGTGTAGTTCTAAAGAGCTAGTAATGACTGGATTCCCTGTTCTTATTAACAGGTTTGTGCAACTAATTCTAAATCTGCACATGACCTGGAAGAATATATTTAAACTTAATGGTATCCAGAAAGCCTTTCTTGCCAGAAAAGGAGGCTCTGGCACAATACAGGGTGAATACATTGTGGTTTTACCCCAATGAGACACAGGGCTAGCTGAGGTCCACCTCCTTGGGAAGCACATTCCTGAAGTGTCACCTTTATCTATTTATTACAATGCAACTTCACCTGCCAAAGAAACAGGCCAGAAGAGAGATGCTCATAACCACGTCAATGATCAGAACTGAAAAGTGTCAGAAGCACAAAGGGTGAAATCCTCCCTGGTAAAGGAGATAAGGGGAATATCTGCATGAAGAATCTTCAGTATTAATTTTAGAAAGACACACCTAAGGACCAAGATTGTCCAGGAGACGGTATCTCAGCTCTGGAGAACCATGGGAGACAGCCTGGGAGCAGCTTGATTTGGCAGCCTGCTAGCTGAAACAAACAAAATGAACACTTCAGTTAATCCTGAGTCACAGGTAGCTTCTAGACAAAATATTTTTTAGTGCTCTGAATCTATCCCAACACATAGTGACTGAGAAGAGCTTTGCAAAGCACTGTAGAGTGGCATGCAAGCCCCCAACACTCCGGCCCTGAGGAAAGGGAGATCTTGAACAGGTGCCACATTTGCAGGATCTGGCACCCCAGGGAAGGTAACCCTGCACTGTAAAGATCACAGAAAGACATCTTTTGGTGACAGGAATAAATCAGTCTCCTTTAGCACTGAGCAGCAGTGTGGGAAAAGGGATTAAGGAAGAAAATTAAAATGCAACATCAATATTTAAAATAAAGCACACCTTCTGCTTCCTCTGGACATTGTATCTCTCAATTAGCAAGCTATGAATGAGACACCAATTGAAAGTGAACTATCCTATGACAGCAAAGATACAGGGCCACAAATGCAAATTCACAGAAATCATAGAAAATTAAGGATAAATCATTTAATTAGTTCTCTGCTACAGCTTCCTTACTTGAAAGAACTGATGAGGTGCAAATCCATTCCTCAGAGGTATTGAGCACCTCTGGGATCAAAAGGGCTGAGGATGACATGGATTGCAATTAACTTCAGGCATTACTATCTCTGTAGAAAAAGCTTTAATTTATGCCAATATTGAAAATGGTTGCATTGTTCTGGTATAGGACTACAATTCTGAATCTTTTCAAGGTTGGTTTGATACAAACAGTTATCTCTGTAATGGAACTTCTGAGCATCAGAATGACTTTTGCCATTTCTCAAAGCTGCATGATAACAAAAGGTCACAGGCTGGCTCCAGTTCCCTTGTATTTAGCAAAATAATGTGGCTCAGAACTGAAAGGCTCAACTTAAAGGTCACAACAAAATCTATTTTCCTTCACTGTATTATACATAATATTTCCTTAGAGTCATATTCCATCCTACAGCAGACTGAGCAGCTTTCAAAATGAACCTAGGTACACATTGTACATGCCATTTTCTAAACACTATCACTTTTTTCTTTGTTGAAGCGGGGAGGGAAGGGGTAGGAGGGAGGCAAAACTTAATAACTCAAAAAACATTTTGATGGAAAAGTACCAGAACACTTAAGGATGCTAAATGCTACAGCAAACTGAATTAACACTTGTGAAAGTCAGCTGTCATGACTTTAAAAGCTTTAGGAAGCAATTCTTATATCCCTGCTTGGACTATTCTTAATAAAAAGCAATCAATGGTGATAAAAGGGGTTATTGCACGATCTGTTTCCAGGCCTAAAATGAATTTTCTAGATGCAAACGCTCTACGAGACAAAGTCAGACTTTTTTGGCTTTTTGCTTATCTTCTCATTTAAAAGAGCACTGGAGTGTGAGGTTCAGCCTACTTCTTTTGTTCTGTTTTTGTTTCTTTGGGATCAATTCTGAGTAACAAAGTCAAGAGGAGAATTACTAGAACAGTGGTATTTTAAAGGTTTTCTGAGTGAGAATTAGAATAGACTTTTATTGCCTGGAGGAAGCTTAGAGAGCAATGATACTATCTGTGGCTACTGAAGAGGGAGACATGGGATAAATCCTTTTCCCATGTTTATTTCCTAGTGCTTTTGAAATGGTTGCCACCCACAGAATGCTGTAACAATGCAACTTAGTGAATATAAGGGGAGCAGCTAGATTTTAGGCAAGGAAATGGATGGAGAAGCTCTTTGAATCCTTCCACTTTACAGACATCCTGTGAAGTTCACCTTTTTGCTTTTGTTTACTTCCCCAAGTTTCAGATACATTACAAAACACTAACCAAAGCCGAAAAGCTTATATATAGGATGTATGAAAGATCTTTTATCATCTTGATTTGTGTAGAGGCTTCTTCTTCCTCTCATCCTTTAAAATAAATCTGTTTGACATGGATTGTGATTCAGTACATTCTTTGGGGTGGGGGTAGGGGAAGTCTCAGACCACAACCACCTTGATACCAGGTACTCTATGAAAAAATAGCACATATTAACACAAGTATATGCACATATGTATCACCAGAAAGATCCATATCACACCAGAGTGATAAAAAGAGGCACACTAAGAAGATTCTGATAAAGCAGTGCAAAGGCGGGGTTTTTTTCATGTCTGGTAAAGATAAAACACCTCTTATTTAGAAGCTATGACCTTTACAAGCAGGGACCTTATATACAAAATATTTCAGGGCAATTTTAATCAGCAGGGTAACTGAAAGTTTATACAGCAAAAAGCCTGTTAGTCAAGGATGTAATTTTACTGCAGAAGAATCAAAGCGTATGTCTGAATTTTCCCCTTTCTTATCCAAATTAGAACAACAACTGTAGCTCTTGCTATGGACATGTAACATTATAAACTCACGCCAAAAAGTGAGAGCACTGATGTATAGCACTACTGCACATAGAAGCCTGCAAAACAAGAGCTACATGACCAGCCTGTAACTGACCAAGAATGTAGGCTTGATTTTTATTTTGTATCCTTAATATATATAGAAGTCAGAATCTAACCTAGAGTTATATTGGAATAAGTGTAAATGGTATGAAAGAAATCAAGCTTAGCTCCATACAAGACATTTTAGCTTGCCTGGGTTTTTGTTTCCAATTTGTTTGAAGGAAACTATTATTGATGAAAACAGAAAAAGCACCTGGTATTCTCACTTTAAAGGTGAGAAATAAATAACATTAAAGCTCTTCTTCCTTGAATCTTTTACAAGTTTCATTTTATGAGCATCAGCAGTTCTTATTCAAAAACAAATCTTCTAGTAGTAACCTGACTAGAAAGATGTGTGACTACAAATTTGGACGTATTTGTCCCTTTCTAGCTGAATTAGTAGCCAACCTACTCAAATGTACGTAAAAAAAATTTTCACTCACTTGAAGATTTTAACAAATCAAAAGCAATTACTGTACTTGAGATCAACTAATCTTTTTTTCCCATCTTTAGAGGGTTGATCTTTGTTTACCTATGAAATTAAGCTTCCAGATAACAGCCAGTTTTAAAACATGATGGAGGTCGGAAATCCGAGAACTAACAACAGTCTTGCTAAAAGCAGTCCTTCTAAAAGCAGTGAGAGGCTTTTGTCATGCAGGTTTCTGCTCAGCTATAACATATACACAGTTTGGGTCTCTAAGGAAGATGAATTGAAAAGCAAATATTTTTCTTCCTCCTCACACTTACAAAGGATCAGCAAAAACTGATTGGCCTCTTTTTACAGGCACACTTCGTACTCAGCTCTATTTAGCATCATGCCATCTGGGTCTAATTTTTTTTTCCTTCTGACATCAGCAAGCTTCATAATGCAAAGCAAATTTCTTTTAATGCTAAGGCTAGATCAAGAAGAATGAGCAGGCCAGCATGTTTTTCCACATTTAGACAGCCAGATGAACTCCTACTCATCTTCACCACATGCTACTGAAGAGTCACGATTTTCCTACAGAGACTCAATGTCTTCCAAGACAAAACGGATGCAATATTTAGGCATTGTTGTACTGTTAACAGGTGGTAACTTTCAAATTCAGCAACTGTCAGCAAGTGAATTGTCCCAGCTCCTTGGATATTTACACAGAGTAACGTATTCCCTTCACAGATATTTTTTTTTTTAATAAGTAAACAGAGACAAAGTTTAGATCCCAGACATACCTGTGCACCACTGCACAAGATTTCTTCCATCCTGTCTCCTAATCAGCACTGCTTATCAGCATTTGTGTGAGCATCTCATAAGAGAAAGGTGCCAGCAATACATATTAATGTTGCCAAGCCATGAGCTTCTGGTAAAGATCTTCCAGTTTCCAAGGTAATAGCGTCCTTGATTATTACTTGAAGTTTGTTTTCACATACAGAACAGACTTACAAAGACAATATTTAAAATCTTCCTTTCCCTTCACCATAAGATTTTTTTCAGTTGCTTATAACTTTGCACATACTTTAACTGCTCAGGTTGAAGTCTGCAATCTTGTCTGAGTGGATAAAAGATTTTTTTATTATTATTATTTCAACCAAAACAATTCAATCACATTCTGAAGATGCCTTCCCCATGCCAAAAAAATTGACACATCGATACTGAAAAACTCAAGCATGCACATGATCTGCAGCCAAGACTTGCTATAACACAGCAACAGGCCACTAAGACAAACATACAGCTTTTGTTTCCATCATTCGTGCACTTTGAAGATAAAGATTTGGCACAGATTCAGTGCCAAAACTTTGACAGATGCCACTTGCACCGATCTAGTTTGGCATACAGCTGATGAGGAATTTCTTTACAACTGTAGCTGTGAGCTGCAGTGAAGCCAAGAACCAGAACCGAGAACTTTAACATCACATTCAAAGGAACTGACTGAACCAGCACTTACAGAAACACCTTCATGCATACTCCTGCTGTGGAATAAATGTGTGAGCTGAGGGTTGGCTATCTGAAAAACAATAATAAAACACCCCCCATGCTTTAGCAGCATGTCTGAAAGGTCAAAGTTTTACACCAAGGGAGGCAGGCACAGAATCTCCTGCCTGTCATCTCTTCACCTTTTTTTTATTAAAAGAAATCTATCTTCAACAATCCCACTCATAAGATGTCAAGAGAAAGGCAATCACTCTCAAAGGTCAGTCCCAAGCCCTTCTGTTTAAACTACTGAAGACAGAGCTGCAAACTGCACCTTTCAAGGGTCAGCAGTGTGGAGCTCAGAAAAAGACTGCATACTGTATGAGAAAAAAGTTCCCAAAGGCACCATGTCTATTTGATATGGTCTAGATACCGAAACTGGCATATTTCTATACACCATTCTTGTAGCTATGAAGCTGTTTACTCTAAAAAGTACTCTCTCATTAAATTTCTCACTATGTGGTATACGTAAGGCTTGAGTAGCAAGCAAAAACACAGCCTCCTTGTTCCATTAAATAATTCTCTCAACACATGCTACAAAGAGTTCTTCCCAACACTAAATAATCGTACTGTGATACTTCCAACAATTTCTAGAGCAGTATTAATAATGTAGCAGCACTCTGCATTCTACAGCACTATGGCTTTTCCTTGAATATTTTATCTTTTCTTAGTGGTGTGCTAGCTTTGCTAATATGCACATGATTTATGAGATTTCTGAAAAGGAATAGCTTTCCTTCCTGAAAGCAAGGTCTGCAGAAAGACATGCATTTTATTCCAACAGTAATTCAGATTATACACTTCTTCCTTGACCAAATAAACATTCTCTGCTCCCTACTTTTCAGTAGAGATTTTGACCTGTTCAAGCCAGAAACAAGTTCTCTCAAAGGTTCACTCTTTGCCCCCAATGTTTTACAATTTTACTCCTTGCCCTTGTTAAAAACTGGGCATTAGTGACAAACATACCAAAACACCTACAGAAAGGTAAAAATTACTACCAACACAAGTTTTTGTGCACTGCAAAGTGTTATCAAAGAAAACTGTTAAATATTTTAAATGATAGGATATTTGTCAAGCATTAAAAGTGAAAAGCAGTGTGCAAAGAGGAGGATGCATCTTAACTGACTTATTTCATGACTGATGGAGCTGCTGTGAATATGACCTAGAGTTCTTCTATCTGTTGCAATGTCAAGGTTAAAAGCACAAATGATCAGCTGCAAAATACATACTAAGCAAATTGACAATGCATCTCAAATGGAGTCATTCTTTACTTGCCCTGGAATGTTACTCAAGCAGGAATGACTGCTTCTAAGATTTATATCTGCAAATACCAGGATTTGTACCAATCCAAGAGTGTCCAACAAGGACAGTTGTATCAGCATAATGCCATGTAAAATTATTACAACCACAACAGCTCTGACCACCTGAAGCACATTAAAATTACTAGTGAAGTGGCTGTCATCTTTGGCATACAACTAACTGAGAAATAACAAAAAAACAGATTGCTTATTTCTTCACATTTTCAGATATGTATTGATAAAAATAGGGCCCTTATGGAATCCAAGTTTACAAACATTTTAATAGTAAGCTTTTAAGGAGGAAAATGACCCATTTAAAACAAAGAGAAGAAACACAGAGTTAAAGATAGTGCCCTGAAAGCCTAAGTGAGTTTCTTCTAACTATAAATCACACCAATTCACTACTGTAATAAAACCAACAAACAAACAATAACATAGTTTTTTCACTCATAAGCTGCAAAATCTACAGGAGAACTTTCCCAGCTGATAACAATAGCATTCTCTCTTGAAACTAGATATGGAATACTTTGATTTTGGCGTATTTAATGTCACTTTGAACAAAAAAAAGTGCTAGTTCTTTGTTGCTGTAAGGAACACCTTAGGATCTTGCAGTCAATGTGTCACCCCAGAGCTGTAGGCCAGGGATCACTATTAGTGAAATCACTCATGCACAGATGCAGCTCAAAGACAAAAATTTTGTTTCCTGCTAAGATGTAAGTGGTTAAACTTGAGCGAAATAGAAACAAAACCAAAAGAATCCAACTAGACAAATAAGGAATCATAGAATGTTTTGGATTGGAAGGGACCTTTACAGGTCATCTAGTCCAACCTCCCTGCAAGAGCAGGGACATTTTTAACTACATTAGGTTGCTCAGAACCCCATCCAACCTGATCTTGAATGTTTCCTCTTTCAGGAAGAAACACCTGAGATAAAGGATGCTACTGGTGGTTTATAAAGCCTTCCTGGTGATCACAGGAGATGAAACCACACTGCAGAAAAGCAATAGTCATTACTTTTATTAGCTGTGATCCCACTTGAAATGCTGTATGCAGCTCTGGTAATATTCACCACCAGGCTGTCAAGAGTAACATGAATAAGACTGAGAAACTGATTTATGGGGAAAGATTAAGAGTTAAACACATAGATCTTTGCTAACTAACAGTGAAGAGCAACAATGAGTATCCCTGAATATATGATAGATGTAACTTCTAAGGAGGAGAAGATCTATCTAGTGTGACACACAAGGATTAAAATAAAACAATGAAGACCAGAAAAGATAAATTTTGATAAGAACTTCCTTATTGAGATGTTCCATCAGCAAAATAATTATATTGTGAAACCACTTCATGTTTCAGGCTATCACAGATAAAAGTTTTAAAAGTGTGCTGCAGCGAGCATTTTCACTTTGGCAGGGGTACAGACTGGCTAATCTAGCCATTTCTCCTAGGCCTCTGGATAACCCTGCTTAAGTTTGAAGGGACAAGCGACAGCTGATGGGTCAAGGGCAAGTGTGCCATGACCTATTGCACTGTCTTACCTTACCTTACCTTTCCTAACCACCCATTCCCCACATATGTATCCAACTACCTCAGTTGCTTTTCTTGCCTACTCCCTTTACGAGCACATACACAGCTGCTGCTTTTACTCCCGTACGTAGACCTATAAACAATGGACACAGACACGAACTAGTACAGATATGTGGAACAGCAGCATACACATGCTGCTGTATGTGTCATTTGTTCTGCAGATACAAATTGATACACCTGCAGAACAAATTGATGCATATGTGTAGAAACACTTAGTAGCAGTGACAGAGGTTTGTAAATGGGGAATGAGCAGAAAAAAAAAAAATATCTACACACGCTGACTGCGAGCCATAAGCGCCGACTACAAGGGGCCCATCAACAGAACTGACTGACAAGCGGTGCCAAATTAATGCACCTCTGCCACGCTTTTGATGCTTCCATGTGCATTTCCACCTGAGTTGGACTCCAAATGTAGAGCAGAACATGCATCACTCTTGATATTTGTATCCCTAATGATGGACATCATTGGTAGTACTGGGTATGTCACAAGTCAAATAGAGATAAGTAGAAGATACTACGCTTGGTGTCCATAGATAAATCCTCCTAACATCATAGGCTTTTTATATCAATTGTGACCATAGGAACCCTCATAATTCTTAGGCAAGTGAACACTGAAAGCTTTTTTGGGAAAGGGGAGTTCTTGAGAAAGATAGGAGTTTACTGTCAAATAACATTATTTGTCCAAACAATATTGCTGGACTTGTCACTCCTGATATCTACAATGTCAGGGTGATGATACATAGTGAAGCTTCCAAAAACAGCCTGGTTGCATAGAAACTCTTAAGAGAACTGCCTTTCAATTTGTGTCCTGTATCACTCAAAGTGACTGCTATTAATGAACAGATAAATAAGGGATAATGTGTAATAAATATTGAAGTATGCCTGTCTTTTTTTCCCCCAAAATAACTACCTTATTCAAGAGTTAAAGCATCTAAAATGACTTATCCACAGTCACCCCCTTAAATGTCTAAGTTCACTTTACTGGAATGTAATTTAATCAATTGGGCCCTTATCTTCCCTGAACTACGTCTAAAATGTTTTGGGTTTTTTCTTACTTGCAACAAATGCTATCCTAAATAAGTGGTCAGATAGGTAAAAACTGAGCAATTTAAAAGGCAAAACGATTAGAGATGTGACACTGCTGTTCAACTCAACTCTGGTTGATGACCATTTCCTCAAAAACAACATTTTAAAGCAAATGCTTTGGCTCATACCTACTTTCACGAACACTGATACATAGATCTTGATAAATCTACAGAAATATTGGAATTCATTCACATTTCAGGTGCTGAGATTTAAGCCTCTGAAACCAAGACAGTTCCCTAACTCTGTTACAGGGTTTTCTAGTTTAATCTTATCACTCCTCATGCACATATCAAGTGGATATCATGGTGCTGCCAGCTCTGTAAGCTTGCAAAATAGACACCAAAATTGTGTTAAGACAGAATTTTTACTGTATGATTAATACATATTATCTTAGAATATATTTCAGTAACATGCACAGATTACCTATGAAGATTAATGGAATACAGGTATTTCAGAAACTAACTGTAACAAAAAAAAAAAAATCAAAGCATAACAGTGTAAAATTTCAGCTTACCAAAGGGAAAAAAACAAAACTTTGTTCTGAAAAGATGTGTCTGCTTCAAACTCAGTAAGCTCCATAGTGATGCCAAATAATGACTCTACACCCACAACATACAGATAGAAAATACTGGAAAACCTATTGACCCTCACTGTGTAAATGGTGGCCAGCTAGGGTATTGTACAAACTCAATTAGTGAAACAATTACAATATATATTAGAGATATTAAAAGGGCTGTATTTTTATGTCCTGTAAAATAAATTCATGAGACTTACTGCAGCAGCAGTTCAGTGAAGCAAATAATTTCATAAAATTCAAGAAAAATGGATATGAATATGATTAAATGTCTAGAGACCATCTATAAAACTTGTGCAAGGATAACATATTTGACTCAAGAATAACACTCTCTACTCATAGTTGATAGAATAAAGTTACAAGAACTATTAAGTCAGATGCTTTAAGTCTCAGATCAAAAGCTTCTTATTAAATCCGTGCCTTTTTCCTTATGAGCTGCATTATAAGTACCACACAACTAAATGAATTATTACAGGTAAAGACATCTTCCTCAAAAGCTTCTATAATAAGCAATTGTTAAGCACAGTCCGTCAGAGGTGTGTTACTTTGTTTTCTGATGGGCTTACTCTTTATAGTTGTTTTACAAAGAACATTGAAAGGCAAAACAACACAGACACCTTCTTCCCCAATGTTAATGTGATCCAGGAACGGGGAGAATCATAGTCCTTTCATCATTTAACTTCTTCAGAAATGAAAATGGGAAGGGGAAAGCAGGTGTCGGTGGAAGAGAATTGTTTGGTTTTCAGTGGTTTATCATGCTTGAATTGTTACCCTTCTAGCAGGATTTCTTCATGCATTTTCCCTACAGGTATATAAAAATTATGGTGAGCATCTCAGTATCTGCTTTGCCCAGGGGGGGAGAGAGAGTGAAGAGCAAAGCAGGTCTCTATCTTTATTTCTGCATGGCTGGGGTTATTCATATATTGTGCCCATTTGTTCACATAGGAAAAACAGAAGAAAAGCAGTAGCAAGTATGCCCTTGGGTAACGGCTAGAGAGCAGCACGTCAGAAGGTTTACTGAAACATAACAGACAAGTTTTAAAATTTGCCTTGAATGTCAGGTATCTGAAAACTAAGTAACATTCACATATAATTTTACATTAAGCATAAATAGTTATGCTGTGTCACAACAGTGTGAACACAGTCTTCCAAGGTTATATAGGGAAACTGAGCATCTTTCCCACTCCTTGCCAAACAGACTTTTCCTTCCAAAACCAAAGTTACCAATATGTGGGACGCAAGCTATAAATCAAATAATGGTGAGACTATGTACAGTCTCACCATGTACGTTACAGTACCTTTCACATCATATTCAAAGATTCAGTCAATACTTGTGTTAACAGCATCACTCAAAAATACCCAGGGAATCACTAGTGTCACTGTGTCACCACTGAAATCCTTAGTCATAACAGGAACAGCATTTAAATGTCACCAGATTAACTCATTTTTTTAAAAGCACAGCTCTGTTACCGAAATTCACTGCAAGTAAGATGCTTCAGCTGAGTGGGACTTGCTTGCATGATTGTAACAGAATTACATTATGTCAGAAAGATCTTTCATTGACTTCTGCTTTTTTGATTAAAATTTCTTCCTAACCAGCTGAGTCAAATATATCAGTGGCATATAATGTAAATCTTTTTTTTTTTTTTTTTTTTTTTTTTAATATTTGTTATTCTCATTCACCTACAAGTCAGGAAAACACTGATAAGTCCAAGATGAAGAACCAAATACATCTCCCACCCGTATGTCAGACATTTTCAATTCTTGTTTTAAGAACTTTGCTTCACCTGTTTATCTGTTTCTTTCCACTGTGACCACAGCTCTTATTTCTTGTAATTGGAAATAAACTGCAGATTTGACTAACTGTTAACTTCTGGAACTACTTAATGCCAAGAAAAAAAATTAAATTACTAGCTATTGTTGCTGCAAGTCCTTGATAAGAAGTCAAATAATGGATTTCTGGTTTAAAGCACTCAATGCAAGCCTTCCTAAGTAATTACGCTGAGGACTAACAAAAGTCAGCTGCTTGGTAAAGCTGATCAAAACCCTGGAACCTTCATGTGATCACCTAAAACAGGTAAGTACTTCTTGGAGCATCAGTATTTCAAAGGCATAGTCACTGTGTAACTACATACCAGTAAGTACAGGCTCAGCTCCCATGTCTTCGCACAATGATGTGAAATTTGTCAGAACTTTTGTATCCACTTACCTAATTTTGAACCATCCCACCTTCAGGGGAACTGCAAAGCCAAACCATCAACCCTCTGTCTACTTGCAAGGAGCTGTGACAGAAAAAGTCACAATGCTACTTGCAGTGTTAAAAAAAGTGTCACATTTAAAAGCACTAATATTTCTTCTGTTTCCCACCTCCCCATCTTATACTGTAATAAGTGTGGAAAGCCTGACCTATACAGATATCTACACAGACATGTACCAAAGTAATAAGAAACAAGTCTACAGGCTTCTGCTCCTTGAATTCCAATGCAGGTTTAGGGCATTAGATTGCAAACTCTTTGAAAGAGATAGTTTCTTCACAGCTCCTGGAAAGTAGACACAGCATTGTGCAGATAAGCAGCCTCCAGAGAATGGCACAAAGAATGCCTGAAGCTAGTCTTCTCCCTCCCACCATCCAAGAAAAAGTGTTTTAACAGCGGCTTCTTTAGTAAAATTTGTCCTTAATTTCATTGTTTTAATAAGATAGGAACTCCCTGACAAATTTCACTGCCCTTCTCTGCAATGCTATTATTAGACTGATATAAGATGACAGGGTGGGAGGATGGTTATCTAGCAAAATGAATAGGCCACTGATGTTCTACTCCAGCAGAGATGAAGGTTTCTACACATAGTCAATATGTTTCTATTTGTAATTAGGACCTTATTTAAAAGTACTTGGGTGACTACTGATCCAGCAAGCCCATTGCTATAAACTACAAACCTCCCATTAACTTTAACAGTGCAGTGCAAAGCTCACTGTTTTTAATTATTTAATTCTCTTACAACCAAAATTAACAAGGGATAACATGCAGATGCCTGCATTATTTCAAAAATATTTAAGGGAAAACCAATGTTTAAGGTAAATATTTAAGTCATATCAAATAAATTTTTATACATGACATTCTTATTTTGGAGAGTTCAGAAAATTCAGAAGGAACCCATAAGACTTGCAAAATCCATGCATGAAGTCCTTTCCCGGTCAAGCAAGTGAATATGATCATAATACAAACTATGTAAACAGAACTGTATGTATTATACATGCAAACAGAATTATACCAATTCAAAACTTATTACATGCTTTTTTTCCCGCTGTTACAAAGGCAAAGTTGCTCTGTCCCAGTCACATACCATTTTGTAAACTAATTGCCTGGAGAAATTTCAGGATATGCCTCAAGTCTGATGACAATTTTCAGGAGGTGCAATCCCACAACATAAAGGCACATTTAAAAACCCAAAGATTTCCAAAGAAAAAGAAAAGATTCGAGAAACAAACTACCATTTGTAATTCAAGTAGGAGAAGAGGGCTTGGAGTATGCTGACATTTTAATTTCAGGGACCAGAGACTCATTTGATAGTATGATTAGTTACAAGGACTCTGATCTGAATACAAGTGCTGTTATGGTCAAGACAACAGTATAGAATAGAAGGGACTTATTTTCAGGAGGTGACTGAAGTTACTCCAGGGGTCAGACAATCTGTGTTACAGTCCATCTTAGACTTAAAAAGCTATAAACAAATGATCAAAACAGCTACTTGCTTAAGGGAACAGAAGTGGGAATGTATCCAACACTTGATTTTTGATCAGGTTAAAAACATTTAATTCCTATTATGTTCTAGTTAGGTATGCGTTTTGTCATTTAATATTGAAGCAATTTCTTTCTTCGATGGTAGACACCAGAGTATTTTACCTTTGTCTATGTCAAATTAGCTATCTTAATTTCATCCAAAACATAGTCCCATCCACAATGATAGAATTCCTACATATTCAACAACAATGTTTCACACATACTGGAATCTTCAGGCCCACCATTCATTTCCTTCTGACTACAATCCCAGGGTAGGACCTTGGAGTGTTTCTCAGCGCTCAGACCCTACCTCACACACTGCTCCTGCCCTCACCCTTTCCCAGAGAAGAAATGCAAGCATGCAGAGAAGAAACAGTATTAACCAGCCATATCCTCAAAGTGAGAGACTCAGGGAATCAGGACTGAAAAGCGTGTTAGCAAACAAACCCACCCCCTCCAGGCTGGAATTCGCCTCTGGTCTGTAAAGTAAAGAAATAACATTAAGCCTCATAGGAAGCTGCATCTTTAACAACCCCCTGTTGAATTGATAATTCACCTCCTTTTGTGGGTTTTTACTTCAACAGAAGTACACAAAACAGGGGAAAGCAACAAAACTCTCAGCCTCAAACAACCTGCCTAAGACAGCCTGCATCTGGGCTTCTCTCTGGACCATGCAAACCATAGCCTAGACCCCAGCCCCTCCACTTCAGCCAGTCCCCACAGCTTGCTTCTTTTGAGATAAGAAAGTACTCATATGAGTGAATTCAAATAATTCATTTTAACCTTTCCAAGCAGAAACAATATCTGCAACAGGGCAGGGGGTGGGTCAGGCTGAAAGTCTTAAGGCACACAAATGCAATATTATAACTTCTATCTTTACAATTTCTGCACATTTCAGAGTGCATCATTCTGAGACAGCAGCCAGCCAAATGGACTTTCTCTTTGTATTATTGCAAGCTTGTGGATCCAGCTCTTCTTGAAGTAGTCGCTCCTCAGCCCTGTCCTATACAACCTTCATGTTAGATAGAAATGGCTCACTTGATACATTTTATAACCAATCATGTATACAAATGAAACAAGCTGATATCAGATGAATATGCCTTTCTTGCACAGTATAGAAATATATCTACACTATCTTGGCACTATATATACACTAAAGACTATGAGAGCAAGACACACAGACCTAATAAAACGTTAGACAAAAAAAAAATATTACCCAAGTTTTTAGCAAAGCACGCATCTTCACTGGAATATAAAATGCTTTGCAAATTTGTCAGTTACATTGAATTTTTCATACTATAAAAACCTTTATAAGAACATGCCAGCAGTTTGAAAGTGCCATATTCCCCTAACCTTTAGTTTTTAAAGTATAAATATATATGTATAATATTTTAATCTATATAAATTATATATAAAATACACATTGAGAAACATCTGGCATCAAAACAAAATCCTTAAACTTCATGTTAATTAAACACTGAAGTCAACCCCACACAGTAATTTGGTTTTCATTCTGACTTGCTCAAACTTTGGAGGAAAGCTTCCATTTGATCTGAATACCCCCAGTCAAATACCAACATTATCAGAACCCTAAACCCCAGTTATTCCCCCAGTCACACTGTTACTAGTGTTATTCCCCTGATAACACTGATACTCTTGATGTCCAAGTTAGGACTCTCAGCACTAAGCTTCATGAACCCCTGAAACATAAGGTTTCAAAACTCTTCACCTGTGGAACATTCACAAATGCTCACATCGCACTGTTTATAGAGAGACAGTGTCCTTCCCTAGGAGTCAATTCAGAACAAACCTTATCTTTAAGCACTTTAAATCATTACCAGAAGGAACTTGTCTTTTTGTTAGCAATGGAGAATTAATGAAGACTACTCACATTAAACTTAATCTGACCAGACTGAACTCTTCTTCCAGAGGATTTAAAATAAAAAATAATAGTATTCAACTGGAAATGTTGTTGTTCTCTAAAACCAAAAATAAGATAACTGCTAAATCATTAGTCTCCTTGTAAACTAGAGGAACAGAACTGTAGCTCTAAGCAGGCCATGTGTCATTTTTGTGAAATTATTATGTTTGTGATTCTCATAATGGTTTATTGACTTGTCCCTGACTCCTCTTTAATTCCATTACCTGTGAAAAATATTTTCTTATAATTTAATGGTAAAATGAGTTTTTGAATAATGAAGACTAGTGGAGATGTAAGGAAGGAAGTCATATGGAGCTGGAGGAATAACTGAAGAGTCTCTTAATACAGGCAGTTTTTTCCCCTGAAATACTACTTGCTGAATATACTGCCTTCTTCTGTGCTGATAAAAATAAACAAAGCCCCTCTGTGTAGTGTTGTAATATTGTGACTCCTATAAGAAGTAGCAGAGCAGCTGCTACGCTCATTAAATTAAAGATAGTAGCAAAATGTAATGGATCTTAATTTGTACAGTGATGAGCTTTGAATAGATTGCTAATTGTCCTGCTAGATGTTGATTTTACATTTCTCTTACAATTCTTCATTCCTTCCTTAATCTTGTGACAGACATGAAGCACAGGAGACCAGAAAACTGCCACCCCAGGAGGTGAGACAAACCTGACTAAATTCAGGCTGGTTTATTTTATAGTTTATAGAAATCACTCTCTGAAGGAGGAGAAACATCTGCATTTTTTTCATGACCATACTACATTTACTCCTCTACAGTGCAAATTCTTTTTGCCTGCATTATGCCTCAAAATATTGCTCACATGAATGGGGATATTTTTTGTTGCCATTGCACATTACAAGTTAGACAGGTAAGTGATCGATTTAGACATTTAATACAATGAGAGTATGAGCATCTCGGTTTTGAATGAGGTGAAAAAATAGCTGTGGAAAATGTGCATAAAGATTGGCATCTAAACAGGTCTTCCTAGATGAGATGCATATTCTTCCAAAGGTAACAGATACTATTAAAAACACATGCTGGGTTAAATGTAAAATCCTAAGCTAATTCCTCAGTTTCATTGGGGTGAGGATTTTATCACTGTGATGCCTGCCTCAAAAAATGGTCAAGCTACATGCACGTCATGTATTTATCAACAAACAGAAGATGGAGAAGGAAAGGGAAAAGTTAAATAGTGACTATTTAGTAGCATTTATAGGAATAAACTTCCTTCCATGTGCAACATGGAAATGGTAGAGTCATCGGGATTCAAAGAGTAGCAAGAGCACTCGACTGTTAGAAGTCCTCATGTAAAACTCACATCAATGTCATAAACCCTTTTCCACACAGACTTGCAGCCATCTCTAAGGAATACGATGACAATCACACTGAGCACAGCTGTGCACAGAACAGATAATGGGAAAGGGATGAATGGCTTAGCCCTGTCAAAGTAGAAAAAAAATCTTCAGTCTTAAGTGGCACACATGCACCAGATCAAATGTTAATTGAATGTAGGTACTTTGGTCTTTTCAGAAGACCTAGACATAGCAATGCTTAGAACTCTGGTACTCAATTTTTAAGCATCTTGAAACTGCAACAAATTGCACAAGCCCTGAGGGCTTTTTCTGTTTCTCCCTTAATAACACAGGTTGTAACTACAAACATATAGGAAGGATTAACAAATCCCCTCAACACTGACCAGACCACAGAAAAAGCAAAACAGACACCTTTACCCTAAACCCACCTAGCAGTGTAATTCAGATGTCTTGCTTTTGCATTGCAAAAAAGGTGGCTTTCCCCACTTGAAATTCACAGCCCTTAATTGTGAATTATGCTCTGAAACAGTTTAAAAAAAAAAAAAAAAAAAAAAAACCCACAGACATGCAAGTCTCTTCATTTGAAGTATGGCTGGCAGGTGCTCTAGCTATTCAACTGCTCCAACAGTTCAGCTTGCAGGGATCTTCTTCCACATACTAATTGCTATGAAATGCAAAACTTCAGTTGAAGCTGTTGCAGTTCAGAAGGGAGTAACAGCTTCTGCGAGCCAAAACCTACAAGTATGCATCACAGTCCTACTGGTTAGGACAGAAAGAGGGGTTGCAGTTCCTGCTTCAGTGCTTGCTTTTGTTTCACTGAAAAGGATCTCCATCCACAAACAATAACAGATATCCAGGCTGTGAACACCAAATTATACTATCAAGAAAGGAACAGCTTCAAACTGAAAAAAACTCACATCACAAAACATCTGTTACTTTGCAGTCAGGAACTTTCACTGTGAAAGGGAATGGGATTCTGTTCTCCAGTATTCCAGCAAGTGGTCTAACCACTGCTTGCCAGGCAGCTTCCCGGACAGAAGTGTGGGTTTTGAACTGCAGCCAAAAAATGTTGCCACAATCTGGAGCTAGGCAGCCCTACAACATAAGGATCCTAACAAGTACCAAGGGCAGAAATAGAGCCATTAGTCATTTAGTCAGGAGTTTGTACGCCAGGATCCCATACTCACAAAAGATGGGAACCCTCCCCACACATTGTACAGGATACCTACATGTCCAACTTGGGATAGTGAATTCCAGAAGGCAGCAAAAACTTTAAAATTGTGTTGTTAATATTTTATTTTAATGTTAAGAGCTGTGACAGCCCAATCTTTTCCTCAACTTGAATGAAAAAAAGTATTATTTTTTCAATATTTTAGAAATGCCCAACCATTACTAAGTAAGCAAGAACAGGACTCATGATGTTGCTTTCCTCAAAGGACTCAGTAATATCAGAAAGAATGCAACTTTCTTTATCAATAATTCAATAATCAAAGGTCTGGAGTGTAGAAAGTTTGGACTGTGTATGCCTGAGTACCTGTAACAAGTGAAGTAATGCATTTGGTGCAAGAAATGCAGTGTTTGATAGAAATGGCAATGTTGAACAAGATCAATATGAATGTACTTGTAAATATGTTGTATAACCCAGGAATCACAAATACAGTGTAACTTACCATCTCTGGCTCCAAATTAGGAAGATCTGGTTTTAAACTAACTGTCAATATACAAGAAAATATATGACTTCATCTGAAATCAAATAAAAACAGATTTTCTAATCAAGTCACTGCATCAGTCTTCTATAAAGCATCAAGAGCCTTTCTCTCACTGTGAACAAGCCATTGTTTCAACAACTTTTTTAGACATGCTGAGAAGCATTTTTTAAATAGCAAGGACATTTTAATTGTGGGTGACATGAATCAACTATCTGAAAGAACAGCTGCATCTTCAGACGACATGAAAAGAAATGTGATCTGGATGTAAAGTATAATAAAAGAATGTTTTCTCCTCCATTTAGTATTTTTGTGCAAGTTCTACCTCAGAAATTTAATTTTAGCTGTTCACAAAAAAGATAGAAAAGAAAATAAGGTGGTAGGGAGGAAGCTTTTATGTGCATCTAAAGCCTATGTTAATCTGTTTCAAAGACTACCTAAAAAAATGATTGTTTTCTGCTCACTGAACCACACTGCTTCACTGAAGTCAGGGATGAGAGAACTCAATGTTAAATAACTCTGATTTCATGAGTCTAAAAACTGAGCCTTCTCATTTTATGCTTTATAATTGGAAGCAAACACTGGAGTCCAAACAGCTATGATATTCAGCCTTTGCAGCTTAGGCATATTTTAATTATTCTTGTAGGATTATTACTCATGTCTTATACAAAAGACCTCAAATACAAGAGGAGGCCTCAAGAATTTAGACAGAAAATGAATTACCAAGCATGCCTTGAACAAAAGAACTGACATCCAGTCTCTGGCATGCTGTCATCAATAGTCATCAGTGCTTGGTACTTCAGATCCCACAACAAACGCAAAACAAGAAGTTAGCATATGCATTCCAACTAATATTTTGTACTCTCTGTTGTTCTAGCTACTGCAGACACCATTCTGTCCTAGGCAGAGAAGTAACATAAGGCCATCACTTCACATCTTTGACAAGTTCTGAAGATGAAGCAGCTTACAGGATCTTTTAAATTTATTCTTGCATGAACTACAGTACAATTTATAAAATAGCAAGAGAGCTTCAAACCTGAAAACTCAGCACTTCCAGTTCAGTCTAGTCTGGGAGTTGACAAACATTGTGTCTATGACCACAGCACAGCCAACAATTATCTGGTGAATGAAAGCAATGTAAACCAGTCCAGAGGGATGAAAAGAAATGTTACTCAGGCTGTGTTAAATTTAAGCTACCAGATACAGTAAAGTTAGTATCAGCATAAAAGGATGAGGGAAAACTGTTCAGACAATTCCAAAACCTCGTCTGAACAACAGCTTCTTAGGTGACTTTTCCTAAACCAAGACATTGCTAGGAAAGTCAGCCCATACAGCAGACAAATGCAATAGAGATAAATGGCAAAACTTTGAGAGGGTGTTTGTAAGGAGAGGCAGTTATATCAAAGTTTAAGTTTCACAAAACAAACATCAGTTTTGTCAATGGTGTATTTTTGAGGGGAAAAGTCTGAAGTATCTCCAGAGCAGATAGGGAAGAGTTTGCAAAATGAGTTATAAACATTTCAATCAAGATGAGGGAGTTTATCCTCTCTTATTTTGGAAATTTTCAAAATACTCTCATACTTCACTCAAATCTCAAAATCTTTCATATAATATTGGATTCTCCACATAACAGACATTAAGTAAGCCATCATTTTAATAATTTTATTTATTGAAAGCTTACTGCCAGTTTTGCAGGAACTTGTAAAACCAACATTATACTGGGATAGAGAAAAGTCAATTAACAATCAGGCAAATAAGAATTTCTCTGTGGAAAGCAGAGAGGCTAACATGGCTTATAAAATATATTGGATTGGCCCATTGGCCCATTTTCTATGGACACTGAAAAATAGAGAAATAAACTAAACAACTGACAGGGCAATAGTGGAAAATCACTTTCTGTACTGTTGTGCAAGTCTTGTCTAAAATGCTCAAAATACAATTGGTTTCTAAATTCATTCACCCTGACACAAGCGCCTTCATAGACCCATAATCAGTTTACAAGTGATTCTCATCAAACCTAGAAAAATATATTATTCTATGCATACTATTTAGCAACCAAAAATCTTCATGAGTTATCAGATCAAATTTTCAAAGCAGCTTCCTCCAATGACAACTGATTTTTAACTTGAAATTTAGTTTCCAATGCAAATCTCAGCACCCTTTTCATCTATGCACTCATGTGGGAAATACAGATAGTCAAGAGGCTTGAATTTGCAATTTGCATTTTTTGCAATTTATTCTGGTGGGATGAAACACTGTGGATACAAATTACAGGGAGAAAATGGATAGATTAGACCTCAGCTCTCTGAATATTTAGCACCATCATGTTCTCTGCCTTGAAACTGTTATTTGCAGGTTGGGGATAGAAGCTTCTGCCTTAAACTATAGGAAGATTCCCTTAAGGAAGGGCAATTGGAACACTAAAAGAACTGCTTCCATCAAGGCTAGTCATATCAGTTCCTTAGAGCAGGGGTGGAAATCCTATTAGTTGGCTTACACCTTCCACAGCTTCAAAGGTATCCTTTGAAGCTGAAGAAAGACTTCTGAAATGACCAGTTATGCAAAAAGTTTTTTAAAGAACAGGTTATTATGGAATACTGCATTCTCCCAGGTATTCTTGTAAATTGGGAAATAATCAAAGATGCATGGGGGTCTGAGGAATATGCCAGTAAAGACTTTTCCCATTTCTGCTTCAATACAATAGCTTTTGCTAAGTAAGCAGGCACGCTCAGCTGGACAGCTTCCCTCTGAACTGTCCAGCACTCCATAGCACAGTTGCAGGCTTTAAACTCTCTCATTAAGCCCATACAGACTCTCATACCCCATGGATTTCAAGGCCTTTCTGCTACTTTCTGCAAGATTTACTTTATATGCAGTCCCAGAATTACAGAATATGTTCATCACTCCTGCAAGAGACAAAGAATAATTAGGAGAACTGATCAGGCTTTCAGGTTGTCTCTGTGATGCCCAAGCATATCTGTAAATGTCTAGAATCAACCTGAAATACTATGTGACAAAATCTTTCCCTTTCATTTACCTACTAAGAGCAAGCAAACCCAAAATATATCAAAATCTGTAGTCATTTAATATTAAACTAAATAAAGAATAGAGAGCTATCAAACCATGAGGTAGGATTTGGGGGGTGGGTTGGGTGTGTTAAAATTTTCAGTTTCATATGGTACAAAACTAAGTCCAAAATTTTGATGCTGCTTTATCCAAATTAAAGACTTCGTTTGACATCATACTGCTAGATTACAGAGGAAGTTTAGTAAAAACAATGTTTCAAGTAGGTAATTCAAAAAAACCTTTAGAAAACTCCAGCAACATCTAAATAAATAAGTTTGAAGACAGGGTATACGATATCTTCTCATAAACGGATCAATGTATGGTAATATTTCTACTTTGAAACTGATGTTAATTTCCATTTTGAGAGAGAAAAATATTTGAAAGCAGATGACAGTGGAACTCATTTAAGAAACAAATGTAAAAACATCTCATACATTATATTCTTCTCACCTCCAGCACTCACATTTATTTCCACTCACTGTTGGCCACAACCTAGACGTCTAAAAGGAGATGTTTACAGCTCCTCATCCATGACTCTCTCACTCTCCCATTTGAGTCTCACTCCTTCCATTCTTACAGGCTCACAGCCTTGTATATATAGTATTCTTCTTCCCCCCCAAAGGGAAGCTCAGCTACAGAATCTTCTCAAGAGTATTTCACCACCTCTAGATGCTTTAGTGTCAAGAGACTCATGTCATCGAAGTCAGAACCATCAAAGTGACTGACAGCTGGAGAAGGCTCGAGCATGCCATCTGACAGGAAATCCTCAAAACGTGTCTAACACACCTCAGCCCTGGTAGCCTTAGAAGCTGCAACAGTGTCTATCAAGATAGCAAAAAAGAATAAAAATCCTGATATTTTACCAAGCTTGACAAGTCTGAAGTCCAACAGCAAATATCCAGTGAAGTACCTCAACAGTCTTCCTTGTTGGCTACAAAAACAGTTAGCCAGCAATCGGACACATGCTTCCCTTTTGCAATCACGGTTTTCTTGCAGCATAAAGTGGAGAAAACTTCAAAGCTCCTTCAGTCTGACAGTTTAGTTTTCTACTGATTTTAAAAAAATCATAAATAACTAAGGCTCATGCATAATACGCTATACTGTAGAATGTGATAGATGTCAAGAACGCATGGGCAAATTCCAAGAACACTCAATAAGGTGAGTTATTAGTTTTCTAAATAATATTTTTAAATATTTGTATCACCCCTACATCTGTCTATAGTAGGTGTAGTCAGAGCAAAGCTGGCACCCGGTTAAGTTAGGCACAAGGTAAGCATGCTAACGCAAGTACAGTTTTCTAAAAAATTACTGCAAGTTTCAGCCTGAGTACCTGCATGGGCAATATGCAGCCATCCTAAAAGCAAAAGCATATTCATTCAGATCCTCACCCCAGCTACTTCAGGGAATCCCAGAACATGCACCGATCTTTCCAACCAACTACCAAGCTCACATCCATGTGATAATCCCTCCTAAGAATTCCTGCACACCACAGAAACAAGAAACTTCTCTAAACTCGTATGTGGCTTAGAATTTTGATTCATAATTCCTGGGATCCCAAGGACACTCTCACAAATACAGCTAATCATTTATAGGCAATATCGTGGCACAAGATTATCTACCCATAAGCATCTGCAACACACTATTCCCTCTGTCTTTCCCCCACAGCTCCATGACACAACAGACATGGCATTAGCCAGAATTACCCTACAAACATGGCCTGGTTGTATAAACAGTTACTTATACTCAGTGCTTCAGAGAAATGAAGGAAATTCAGACATATTCTATACATGAAGATAAACTGTTTTATTATGCCATTTATTGAATTTGCCTTGTGAATATTCTTGTTTTCTATGTTTAATTCCATCATTCTACAGTTCATCTTACTTGTACCAATCTCTGCCTTAGTTTTACTAATTAATCGGACAAATTTATAACTTAATTCCTGAGGAATTAACTTTTGCAGTTTAATTGCTGACAGTGTTAGAAAAGCACTTTCTAAATCCATTTTAAAGGCAGTGATTTATAGCATGAATGCAAACAGGGAGCAAAACAAAAGCAACTGCAGAGCTAAGAGCTTTTGATGAATGCTAAAATGCCATTAAAATGCTGTTCATAGTCTATATGATACAGTCAATTTTATCATTCTTTCTGTGAATGCAATTGCTTCCTCTGAATATGCTGACAGAGAGGTACAAGTCCACGGATTGTTGGTGCTTGCAGAACTGTTTATCATTTTTTAAATTTAGTGGTGTATGAAAAAAACCACAGAAAGCTAGTGTGCTTTACAAATCAAGATCATAAAGGTGAACTTGGCTGAGGCTGTCTCTTTGATGATTTTGAATTATGCCCCAGATAAGCCAGAAGGAGAAAGGATGAGGAACTTGTCTGGGACATAAACACTGAAGTACAAAATACATTAAACAATGATAGCACAATCAAGACTCACTTGACACAAGAATAAAGCTGTTTTACAAAGTGCGAGTGAGCAGTTCAACAACAGAAGAAACTAACTGTACTATTTAAAAACCAGATAAAACTATCCCTCCCAGAACTTTCTTTTCATTATTTGATGATGAATTAGTATAACCTTATTCAATCTGTATCTGTCACCACTAAAGGAGCATTTCCAAGATCTACAAAATCTGTAGAACTCATGATTTTGCTTCCATCTGTCCTTCCATCTAACAGGCAATACATCATTCTGATTGTCCTACGAAAGTTACATTGTGCATTACAGCATTAGACAGAGCAGCAGCAAAACAGTTTGTCAGTGCCTAAGGAAAAGTTCAGCTAAAAAAAACAAAAAAAACCCCAAAAAACCCCAACAACCAAACAAACAAAAAATCAAAAACCCCACCACATTTGGTACCAAGTAGCATGTAGACAACAAAATGTACCCTGGTTATAACCCCAACAGGTTGGTTAAGGATCTCCTCTGAAATGAGAGAAGAAATTGCAGTTTCATGGGAGCTGTTTCATGTAATATGAAAGAACATGACATAAAAGAAAGCAAAATGAGAAGGAAGTTCAAGGAATCAATGACAGAGCTACAGGTACAAGAGAAAAGCAGGACAAAGAAACAAGGGACTGAGTAACGAAGAGTCTGAAAGGGAACGGAAGAAAAAAAAATTTGAGATTATGAATTCATAGAATTCAGGCAGACATGAATGTACTTCATGAAAAAGGCTCACCTTGACCACCTGCAAGAATAGAAGCACAAGAATCTGAGCAACAATGCATATTTTTCACTCTTGGAATTGCAGGGCTCAGCATTTGTTTGAATAAGGATTACAGAGTAGAAAAAGATACCATAATTAAAACCCGAATTAACAGATGAGCATTATCAGAACAATGGTGCATTCAGAAATTTCATTAGGAAAGGAGCAGCCACAGGTAGGAATTGTCCACAGAAGAGAAACCCAGTGCTTTGAGCATGTTCTGACAGAGATGATGTTCTCAAATATGAGAGAGAAAAGGAGGACAAAATGAGATGGTCTGAGAAAAAAAAAATACAGTTAGATTACACAGAGTATCCGTGAAGCACACCTATAACATGGATGGCACTCACCTTCTCAGTTCTCCCCATTCCTGCCTAGTCTTTTTCTTTCTTCAAGCATGTTGAAGAACATTTAACCTTCATTAGAGATTAACTTGTTGTCAACGTTACAGAAATTTTTTACATCAAAGGACAGACTCTGCAGCTTCTGAAGCTTCTCAAGTATTTTAGGTTTGAATCTCAAAGGCATCGGCCAACAGCAAGGTAAGATATGCCAAACAGTAATACAATATGTCAAATCAAACATACTAGAACAATAGCCACTAGTGAAGTTAAGCAGGAGATGGAGTTGGTCCATTTAATAAATCTCTACAAATATAAAATACACTTTTCCAGAAGTTTTCCAAGATTTTTAAAGAGTCCTAGTTACATGCAATAATTGTGAAGTATATCAAGCTAAGACTGGATATCATGGGGTACATAACACAGAAGAGAATTTGCATGCTTCAAAGGCAATAGCTACATCAGGCAATCTCCCCAGATTCTCTGTATAGTCAGGGTGACAGAAGCACCTTCAGGCTGCTTTAGGAATTCTGTATCATCTCTGGAGCCATGTAATGACGGTAGGCAGATAACTACTGTAAGACTGATTGATATGAGGATCTTGCTTACCCACACCCCGCTCTGATAACACACGTAGACATCTGTTCTCAGAAGTGACATAATTTTCTTTTTACTATAGATGTAATTTGAACATGAACTGAAGAAACTTAGCTCTTAAGAACAACAAAACCTAATGGAACAGAAGCATAATTCTATCACAACTGCTGAATGTAAAATTTGGCTTGCAGTAGGATACAGAGGAATAGTCTGAATTATTTATGTTTATAGAAGCAAGGCCCGGAAATTAAAATATAATAGATAAATGCCCAAGTCAAGATAAACTTATTCTCATGACAAAAGGCTGAATTCTAATCAAGAATTAACAACAAAAAGGTATCTTCAGCAGTTTGAAGAAGACTAGATGCAAAACCAGCAAATTATTCCATGTTGAATAGAATAGACAAACTTCAAAATACACAAAGAAACACAATGCATCTCTAGTACCAGCTGTCACCACAACTGAGAAACATCTTTTCTCCAGGAAATGACAAGAATGAAGCAACAATTTCACTTTTCCATGATCTCATTCTGCCTTTAGGATCATTCCTTATTCCATGCCACTCTTGCATCAGACTAAAAGATGTGACCTTGCAAGGAACAGAAGAACAGAAAAGGCCAGAGGAGGAAAAACTTTTGCCTGCACTAAATGAAAACGGGTAATAAAGGCTGAGCCCAGGGAATAACATATGTTGCAAATAATAGTGAGTACCCATTTCCTGGGAGATTTACACAATAGAGTTCACGCGTCAGCAACTGTTTGCCTATAATATAAATTCAAATTGACAAGACTGAGGTATTATGGAACAGCATTTATCTCAAGATTGTCAGGAGAAGTCATTTCATTTCTTATGATTCATTTCATTTATACGTTAGTGTATTAACTGGATACATTATTGATCTTTGCTCCATCCAATTTCAGCTTCTACAGCATGGACAAAGTGATCTGAAAAATATCACTCCTGGCTTTTTTTTTTTTTTTAAAAAGCACAGGAGTGTCTGATGCATGTCTAAGGAAAACATTTCCTTGTATTAGACATCCTATCAAAGGAATGCATTCTGGAACAAGTGACTGCTTTTGAGGAACATGTTACTATGAAAGTCAGTTTTTCTAGAGCTTGTATTAGAATATCTAGAAAACTCTGTTTTTCTAGATACTGTGCTTTCTTCTCTGCTTGATTGGAAAAAGGAAAAGATGGAAGCAAGGATGACAGCCCTGGTACACTAAAGGAAAAAAAAAAAGGTTGTCAATCAGAATAAGACTGCTACATATCTGGGTGAAACCACCTTTCAAGCACAGAGGGCTGCTTAAAACACATACAAGCCACAGCTGTCACTCTGCAGAACCACAAGTCTTTCACTCTAAGACAGTATCATTTGACAGCTGCTATGAATATTATGAATACCATGGATGTCCCGTTACTTTCATCTGACAGTCTCTGAAGCATAAGGAGCCAGCCATTTAAAAAAAAAAAAAAAAAAAAGGAAAAAATGTAACAAAACGAGCACCAGCAGAAAGCACACTGACATAACAATGTCCTCCTAACTCTGAGGTGGTCAACAAGCATGAACAGCATATAGGTGAGCCTAGGCTGCTGTTTAAGTTTATTTGGATAGGCAGCAGGATATGTAACTGTTTGAGAATCTTTCCTCACCGTTCCCTAAGTGCGCTCTCATTTTTGGGATGCATCAAGTTCTAAAACCCTGGATAAAGACGCTATAAACAGCTTTTACTAAGCAGCTGCCTCAAAAGAGAAGGAGAGGAACAAGTGACAGCATTCTACTTGTTTTGCAGTAGCTCTGATTAGGGGACAGCAAGATCAGGGTCCCACTGAAAAAGGCACTACACAAAGGAAGAATAAGAGTTACTTTCCCAAGGGCTTACAGCGAAGACAGGCAAAGAGTCAGGAAATTATTCAAGTAATTTGCAAGCCAAAGGACAACGAACACCACATCTCTTCCACTAATTCTCTCTAGACAGCCAGCACTCTCCTAGCAGTTTTGGCTTCCCACAGGAAAAAGAGATACCTCTGATCTTTACAGTAACTATGTCAGTGGATGTTTACATCCCAGATTCAAACTGTCCTGCACTGCTGAGATCGTCCTCATCTTCGTGGCTGCTGCACACCTGTGATGGTTTGCTGCATACAGGGTGTTCTGCAAACACAAAGGTACAGCCAAAGTCAGCATTTTTCCTGTGGAAGGCAGCCCTTGGCAGAGACAATTTGCTTCTGATGTTTAAAATGGCTAATCTCACACTTATCCATTTTCTAGTCTTATGCGATTTTCTCATGGGCAGCCACTCCAATTCGTCACGTTAAGATTTCCACCTTCACATCGTAACGCTATTTTGACAGTGCCACTTTTTAATTCTGCTGTCTCCAACTAGTAATAAGCATTATTGGCCGAAATTTAACCCATTAATTGAAATGCAGATAGCCAAGCTGTTCAGGTGGGACTCTTAATTTCGAGTTTCAGAAACTGCCTGCAGTGAAGCAATTACCGTCAAATAAAATATGCCAATACGATTTGATCTGAAATTTCTATTCGGTTCGAGTTCAGGATCTGGAAATGAAGTGCGTATGCGCCATCTTATGGTCAACGAGGGCCGGTGCGAGCCCACAAACCAGGCTTTTCAAAGGCAACCTTTACATGGCTTGGACCACCACCGCGGAGGTTTCAACCCTTCCAGTAGTTTGACTTCCGACTAGGTCCCTCTGTAGACAGTATCATGCTTTTCATAGACTCACATTCAATTGATGTTAAAGTATCACTTCAAATAGGGCACTCAACAAATCCTACGGAATAAACATGCTTTAAAACAATAAAAATTATAGTACCCCGGCTACATCGCGGCTTCTTCAGGTTATTTACACTTTACATCAAAATGGATACAGTTGCAAAGACAGCATCTCAGTTGAATTTTGGTGTTTATTGCCTCAATTCTTTGCTCTCCTCTTGGTCCTCTTAAAAAGGAATAGTGTTTTGGTATTTCTGAAGTCCTTAGGGGAGAAGGAAACAGTGCAGGAATATTATTTGCCTAATCTCCTTGTTCTCTTAAGGGTTTTTTGTTCTGTTTGTTGGTTGTTTTTTTAACACATAACTGGACATAGCTTTAGCCTCAGCACGTAGAGATTTTGGAGAGAGGCAGAGTACATTAAGATGACAGGAGATATTTCTCATTAGAAACAACCATATGTGGGCCTTCATGAATTATCTAAGGCTTGCACCAAATAGCTATTGTTCTAAGTGTGCATGTAATACACAAAGACAGCAAGGAAATAACTATTCTTACACAGTAGGAAAACAGAGCACTTGCCTTGTGGTTGCTAAAGGAATATAAACAGTGATACAGAGATCTGCCACATGAGTCTAGCAGGGATAAGTATCCAAACATTTGTACACTTTCTAATTTCTCTTTTTTTTAATTTGGTTCAATAGGGTGACACCGTAATTGGCTAAGAGACCAGACAAAGCCCATAGAAATCAACTGAAATCTTTCTTTTGACTTCTCTGGGCTTTGGTCTGTGCCACAAACCGCAACACTGACAGCCTGGAAACAAAAAAACAAGATTACACAAAAAGCAGCTCAGATTCAACTGGTATTTTCACAGCCAGTTCCTCACAGAAGTCTGGTGTGTCTCCATTTGTGGCTGCTTGGGGACATAGTCAATGTACTCGGTGGTGTTCTTACAGGTTGTCATTCTCTAGTGTATTCCATATTTATATACCCATTTTTATTTTTGTCTGTACATCACATTATTAGAAGGTAATTATGTACATTTGAAACTCTTCAGGCCATGAAAGTTAGTAACGAAATTTGATTTTCAGTGTAACAGCATTCACATACCAACTAAACAAACAACCCTTCCTCACCTACATCAAAAACTAGGAAGGAACTCCATTTCTATTTCAGTACGCTCCATCTAATTATGGAGCCTTTCAGCAGATCCGAACACTGCATAAAGTCACACAAATAAAAGAGGAAAAAAGGTATCTTGCTATGGCACCTCCTCTTTTTTCTAGAGCCATTTCACTCTCATCTCAGCTTTGCCTTGAGCAGGTTTTGGAAGGTGCCAGTTAAAAAGTGGCACTGGGAACCTTAAAGCCTGGTGATTTACTGATTTCAAGCCTAGAAATGCTCCAGTGCTCGTCCCTTCCAGCATTTTTACTCTCCTACCTCCAAGCTAACTAGGAAGACCTACATGTTGCAAAGCGTGCCTGATTTCACATGTCCTTGCACTGTTTTTTCAGACTACTTTATACCTAGACCCGTTTCTTCCATTTTGCACTCAGAAGCAAGGACAACAGCAGCGCTGAAGTGCTAAAGTCCAAAGCCACGACTAGAAAATGACACTGTGTCTCTGGACCTTTCTAAGTAGCAGCAGCTACAGTCACATGTGTTGCACAAAAAACAGCATGTGACACCCAGAGAGGAGGGGACATGTCACAACACTATTGATCCTGCTTTTCCTTGCACTGATCCTGTTCATCTGGGGGAGGGGGGGGGAATCTACTTTCAGATGTCCCACTCCAAATTTTAATCTAAATCCTGCTCCCTTTTATCAGCAGAAGCTTTAGTGAAAACATGACAAAGTGGATTAGAGCATAATTCAGTTGAAAAATGAGAATGTTTTTGCTGTTTTAACCAAAGCCATTTCCTTCATCCTATGCGGCTCCAGAAGAGCAAGCCCCAACGAGTGGTGGGAGCACAGACTACCTGCGCTGCTGCTTTATAAAGCTTAGAGCATAAGGGAAACAATATCCCCGGTTACTCCACTATCGCCGCCCTCGTGCGATCTGCAAGACACCACCGGGTTCAATTCTCCTGCTCCACAGTGCTGCCTCTTTTTAGCGATTGATAAACTAGTAATTTTATGTAAAACCTGATGTATTGACCAAACACGCCAGGTCCACTAGTCCTAACCCTCCAGATTAAAGGAAAACGATAAGAGGTTTCACAGTCTCCTCTGTTTTCCCCACCACCAACCTTTGCTTCGCCCCATCACTTGCAGCAGGCCCACGCTGCACCCCGGCACTGCCCCGCCCGCTGCCCGGCAACCTCCCCTCTCCCCTCGCCTATCGAGCTTCAGCCCTTGTTTTTAGGGCATTACACAGAAGGAACCGATGGGGGAGCCGTGCGTTTTACGAGTTGTGCACGAATCTACACAGGATCGGCATTCAAACCCGCTCAGCGAAACGCAGCCGAGCTGCCTTCACGGCCGCGCTGCCTGCAGCTACCGGTCCCGCTCCCCTCGCAGCTCCCAGGCAGCTGCGCCGGCCAGGCCCGCCCGCGGCCTAGGGCCCCAGCCGCGGCCCAGGGCCCCAGCCGCCGCGGCGGCCCCGAGGCCCTGAAGGAGCCGCCCCGCCCGGCGCCCAGAGGCCGCCCCAGCGCCCGTCCGCGCCGGCACGGAGCGGGCGGGCCCGCACATGCCCAGCAGCGCGGGCAGCCGCCGCTGCCCTCTCCGGCCGCCGCCGCCGGCTCCGCGCCGTCCTGCCGGTAGGTGCGCGCGCGGCCCGGCCAACGACCGCCAGCGGGGCGCCGCCGTCCCCGCCGCCGTGAGGGGCCGCGGGCGGGGGCGGCGCGGTCCACGGCGGGGCGGGCACCCGCAGGGAGCGGAGGAAGGCGGTCGGGTCGGGTGGCGTCGCTCGGGGTGGCCCTGGGGGCACCGTCCCCGCGGCGTGTCCCCTCCAGGAAGCGGGGCAGCGGTGAGGTGTCTCGGGAAGCGCCTCGGGGAGGGGGCCGAAGCGCTGCCTCGGATATCCCCTAAAACGCAGCCGGAGCCAGCCTGGCGGCCCCCGGCTGGAGGTGGCGGTAGGAGGAAGAGCAGAAGCCATGCCTGAAATGCTGGAGCAAACCTTTGTATATAGCCAGCACCGCTACGGCAGGGCCTTGGCGTGCTTCTGCTGGGGGAAACGCGCTTGAGGGTGAGGAGAGTTAAGAACGGTATTTTTAGAAAACATGAGGGGTTTTCTTAAGCAGCCTTGCTCGACAGATCATTTTTAATAACTGCCAGCACATGCGTGTTGCTGTGGCTGCTGGAGGATTGTTTTCTGTGAATTCAGTAGAAGCACACTTGGAAGTGGTGGTCAAAATGACAGTGTCTCTTTGCCCATCATTTGATTTCTGTGCTTTCCTTATTATGACAGAGATGACAACTTTCCTGGGAGAATAGGCCTTGAGGCTTCCTGCAGGACTGCAGTTCACTATCCACTGAATCTCTGTGGGCACCAGGGAAAAGAGGGGAAAAACACTCAGAGGCATTTTGAAAGACATTCTTAATTATCCTTCCTAAAAATAACACCTCTAACTTAACAATTGTTGTGACCCATAATGATGGCTTGCAATTGTTAAAGTACATTAAATGCAATACTTAATGCAGCTAAATAAAGCTGGATTCTCATTAAGAAAGAGCTGATGGGTGTTTAAGATCTGTCAGATCTTCACATTTGTAATCTGCCTTTAAAACTCCACAGCTGGCAGTAAAGGGAGGGGAAAAAGGCTTTTTCCTGTTCACTGCAAACCAACAAATTCCCCAGATCAAAGCTGTATTGCTATTTGTGTTTTATCAGAACAGCAGCATCTGGCCTAATCTAGCTGTGCCAGTGTCATTGGGAGGCTGTGACAGAACCCATGAGTATGAAGTAGAAACCTTTTCCCTGAATTCAGAAAGGAAAATAAATTCCAGCACCAATTTTAACATGAATAAATTTACATTTAATTTATGATAGAGCACATCTATGGAGATGACAAATTGGAAGCATTACTTGTGGGAGATGCACATACCAAAAGCACGAGTGTTCCTATTCACTTTTCCAGCTTCATGCCCAACTAATTGCTCTTTCCCCATAGATATGAATTACTCTCGATTCATCACCACTGTGAGTGCAGCAAGAAAAGCATCTCCAATAAGACTTCTGAGTGAGTATATACCTGTTCTTTACAGGTTCTCTGGAAGGGTATCATTCTACATTCTGGACTTTGCTGGGGTATCATGGTATCAAGACTTGAAAAGACTTGAAAGAAAACCATGCTGTAAGCTGACAGGCAAGGCCAGTTAACTCGTTTGACTTTTGTCAAGTTGAGAGAGATATCAAGCAGGTATAAAAAAAGAATAAGGTGAATAGCCTTGAACCATTTCAGAAACCCATACAGACAGAACAAATAGTATTGTCACTTCAAGATGTGTCTGAAAAATCTCTGCTACTGCCTATGAAGCAGGGCTTTTGGCACAGTTTGCTGCTGAATTTACGCTGGTTCTCGAGGAACAAGCTACTGCTAATGACTTAAAATTCCATCCTAACATGTTTCTTTCCACTTAGCTTTCTGGTATCCTGTTAATATCCCTGAATTCCTCACCACTCCCATACCCCATGTTGCTACACTTTCCTTTTCTCTATTACACTATCTTTAGGCTACCATGTTACATAGTCTTCTGTGTGACAGATAGAAAAGGTTAACTGCCTACTTGTTTACTCAGTTGAAAGCTACAGGGACCTGACAGGATCAGAGCACAAGACAGACATCACTAGTTAAGTCTTCAGGGGTCACTTTCCTCTCTTGATAAGGGGCTGGCATTTGCTGTTCTGCTTAAAACACTTCATACAGGTACAGCTAAGTCAACTAATTCACTCCAGTCTCTATACTTTTTCAAGTGATACATTGATATGCATCACAACACAAATATTAAGTAGCACAGCTTGTGCAGAAAGACACATTGAGGATGCAGTTTTGATGACAAAGTAAATCTCTTTACCAGACCAAAAGTCACAGACATGACCCATATTGCTGAATTGATAAAAATTAACTCTCCATGCTCAAGTTTGCTGGTAGGTAGTGGAGAATAAACTTGTTAACAGAAGGCATTAAGCCAGATCTGGTGTCATCTGTCCTCTCATATCTGATATAAAACTGTCAAGCCAGCATGAATGCCATATTGTGAGCTCTTAGATTTAATGCAATCAAGTGCCCTTGCTGGATTAAGGTCCAGTCTGCACTGCACAGATTGGGTCTGAATGATTGTGAAACTGTGACTTTAAAGCAAGAGTTGTTAACATTTTCTTCGTACTGAATTATTTACACAGTGCCTCTGACGCTACAGCTGGGCTGCCAGAAACATTCCCACCCTTATGGAAAAGCTATAATCATAGATCTATCAGTGTAGCTGCAGTACTGCCACATCAGCTAAAGCGAGACTGAACAAAAAACCAAAGCCAATCATTCCAAGTCAGTCTAAACAGAAGATCATTAAGATTTTAAATTCTTGAAGGTTAAAAGACATCAGTCACAGAAAGAGTTTTTATAATAGTAGAGCAGTGCAGATAAGTTACAAATAGCTTTTTTATCTTATTATTTTAAAATAAAGATGATTTGTTGTTTTGGTCTGTCCCACCCGTGTCTCCCTCCCCACCCCCCCAACACCTATTTAATCCAAGTAGAAAGGTGAGTTTAAAAACAATTATCATCCTTTTGAATTCATGACAGTTAGAAAAATAAGTGAAAAATTAAACAAACTTCTGAGGACCATTATTATATACTGACTAAAGGATATGATCAGTGTTGCAATAATCAAATTGTAACCAAGGTCTTTTCCTTTTACTCTAGCTGAATTGATGCAGAAGTCTCCTCCATCTCTCATCTCTCTGGCTGGCGGGGCACCAAACCCTAACGTTTTTCCATTTAAGAGGGCTACTGTTGCCATTGGACATGGAACTGCTGTTGAGATTGGGGAAGATCTGATGAAGAGAGCTCTCCAGTACTCAGCCTCAGCTGGGTATCTGTCACAGCTGCTTGCACTTCAAGATACAGAATCAAAGGGTCATAGAATCTTATTATTGCATTAATTCACCTGTGTTTTTAAAACCTGTTTTACAAAACCAGGTTTAACTTCTTTCAGTTTGCCTCACTATTTACATTTCAGTTTAAGTGGAAAGTTTTGAGCAGATGAGTAATTTAAAAAACCCTAATACTAGTAATTCTCAAGCCAGAGCATTTCCTGGCTGTTAGTATTTGAGAATCCAGACTCCCAAATCACTAGGACAAATCATTTTGTGTTTTGCAGTAAGATATTCATTAAAAGATACTGCATTGCAATACATAGTTTCCACATTCTGGAGTATTTGTTTTGCTCTCATTTCGTACCATATAAAGTCAGTATGCACTACTTGTGGTAGATGAATGGAATTATTTATAGTATTGTCATTTTTAGTACAAAAATTGCATATCATTAAGTTACTTTAGCACTCGTGAACTCCTCAGCAGGCAGCACTGAGTCAGGCTTGTGACAGGTTGGCAAAAATATTTAGGTACCTACAGAGGCACACAGGGCATTAATCAGTGAAGTTAAGACTTTTCTTAATATTTAAATGAACCCAGCCATTTGTGAACATCCTACAAGGTCTTAAGACATATTTTTTTGGAGAAAATCTGTTTCAGAAATCCTCATTAGCTGCAGCCTGTTACTAGCAGTATTGCAAGCTTTGTCACATTGCCACATTTGTGTATGGAAAGATCACTCCTAGGAGTGGATATTGCTCAGCCTCCACCCCATTCCATCCTTGGCAAATTATTTCCACCCAGATTTCAGTATGATAATTTGGTGTACAGACCACAGATGCCTATCTCCCCTGCTTTTCCATGAGAAACATTTACCTCATTTTCATCATTTGATAAAGCAGTCATAAAATCAGCATCTATGTATCTGTGTGACAGTTGAAATCAGACTCAGGACTGTGTGCTAGATTTGGCAGTGATTTAGAGGAACAGCCTAGCTTTGGCCTATGTAAGATGTTAGATACACCTTATTTTATTCATGTTTTAGGATTCCAGAGCTGTTGTCTTGGCTAAAGGATTTCCAGCGGAATCTGCATAATCCCCCCACAGCCAACTACAGTCCTGAGCAAGGACAAATGGAAGTGTGTGTCACAACTGGCAGCCAGGAAGGCTTGTGTAAAGTAAGACCAAAAGCTTCATATGTTAAAAGCATTTCTTTCAGGGAGATGTTTATTCTTCCATCAGTTCAGTTATAGTCAGCATTAAGTGACACTGTATAACTGTATGCAGGGTAGTTTGTTAAATATGTCTCAGTATTATCAATACAAGATAACAGAACTGAAATAAAACTGGTGTGGCAGTACTGAAATAAAACTGGTGTGGCAGTCTAATCTGTCAGGACTGCACAAATGTTCAGGTAAACCAAAAAAACCTGTCAGAAAATATGCTATAAGGTAACATTTCATGTTACTCAAGTAGTGCAGTAATAAGTACATAGGTGCATTATTTGTTTTACCGTAACTCAATTCTAATTATGTTAGACTTCCTTAAATAATTACCCTTTCCACAGTCCACTCTCACTGCTGCTTAGTTGTTCCTTTCTGTAACTGAAGCACTGTTTCTATTGTATAATAGAGCACTGTCTTTCCATTGCAAATTGGTATTCTCTAACTGATTACCTAGCTTTGTTTGGCTCTAAAGCAGATTTTTCATAGAATCACAGAATCGTATAGGTTGGAAAAGACCTTTAAGATCATCGAGTCCAACCGTAAACCTAACACAAATCTATTCATCTGTCATGTGTTCATTGCTTTTCTCACAGACAGCATAATTAAATGGTTAGGGAACTACTAATATCTAATCAAGATTTTTAATCCCACTAAGTCAGAAGTATGAAGCATGTGTACAAGAATGGCACAATCTTTCTAAAATACTCTTCACAGGTGTTTGAAATGCTCATTAATCCTGGGGACAACATCCTTTTGGATGCACCTACATACTCTGGGACACTAGCAGCTGTAAGTATTTTTTAGCTACAAAACATTGTGAATGTTACATTTGAAGTAAACAGCAATTTAGTACCTGATCTGCAGGCTTGTGTACACTGTCTGTATTTACTGTAAAAACATACCTAAGAATGAAGTTTTTAGTGTTAGTCCAGTGAAGTTCATAAATATTAATTCATAGAAGCTTTTCTACTAAAAGTTCTATAAAAGCTATTCCCAGGATAGAAGTTTCTCTTCCAAATCCTGGTTCATTCAAGGGCTAAGGTCACATTTGGGATTGGAAAGAAAGCCATCACAACCTAGTCAGGTTGAATCAAATTTATAACAAGGGGATATTTTAACATGTCAGCACATTCACCTGAAGTGGTCTGATTATACCATAGCTATAAATAATATAAAATTGGAACAGGCCTGAAACATCCATATACAAGTATAAAGACGCGAATTAGTAAGAACTATACAAAAATAGCGAAGTTTACATCTGAAAAGTAATTTAATCAGTATGTAATTAAATGTCAGCTCAAAAATGCATAAGAACTGTAAGTGTTAGAATAGACAATACACCACAATTTCAGCCTAGTCTCCCCTTGTTTCAAAAGGAATTTTGTTATTTTTTTGCTGTGCTAAGTTTGAATATATCTTATCTAATTGAATACACTTTGTTAGGAATATATTTTGACAATACAGCAAGTTGCATTCTTACTTAAAAATGCAGAGCACTACATGGTACAAATTGAAATTCCAGAGAGGGGAGATGGCATGCTGCTTTGTTGGTATTGTACCTATATTTTTTCATACTGCTGTCAACTTGTCATTGCAGTAGCATCATTTCATTCTCCCTTGTATTGGTGAATATATCTATTGAGAACAAATTCTCTGCCCTTTGTCAGTGAAGAGTAGCTTATAGTTCTGGCACTTCCACTGAAGTAGAGTGTAAATTGTCAGTAGGAGCTGAAGGTGCTATGAACTTACTATCTGTGGTGAGAGCATGAGGAGTCCTGAGAGAACACAGTTCAAATCCACAAAATCCCTTTCTGCTCACAAAACCATGCATGATTTCCTAGACAAGAGCAGCAATTGGACATAGGAGCTACCCATTTCTTCTCAGTTGGCATAACAGGGCAAATAGAGTAATGTGGTAAGTTTGACAAGCTTCACAGCAAATTCAGGCAAACTTTCTTTTGAATCACGAGGCAAATGGAGTTTGAGATAGCTATAAAATCAGAAAGACTTTGTATCACTGAAATTTTACAATGCCAATGACAAAAGGAAGACCTTTGAATTATGGGATTATGACAGTTTTGTTCCTCCTATCAACAGCTGAGACCTTTGGGTTGTAACATAATTAATGTTCCTAGTGACCAACATGGCATTATTCCAAAAGCTCTAAAAGAAATTCTATCTACTTGGAGCTCAGAAGATGTAAAAAATCGTAGCCACCACCTCCCCAAATTCTTGTACACTATTCCAAATGGCTGCAACCCAACTGGAAACTCTCTGACCACAGAGCGCAAGAAGGAGATTTACCAGGTATGTAGCTGAGATCTTGTGAACCGTGTAGGTGGAAATGGATAAATGTCAGTCTCATTTCAGTTGAGGATACCCCATGGGTAGTGTTTGTGCCCATTATCGGTCTAGTAGACATCCCTCCCAGAACTTGTTTCTAGCAGAACCTCTTTCATGGCAACTCTTCAGAGGTGGACTATGCATTAGATAAATTGTTTTTGCAATAGTAGCCCATTGCTGGCTGGTATCTTTGCCATGGGCTTCCAACCAGACATATTGCAAGTTTTCTGCATAGTTTGAACACTACATGGAACAGACCTTCAGTTATATACATGTGTCCTTGTACTGCAGGTACCATGTTTACTCTTATAATTGCTTAATGTCTAAATTGGACATTTGAAAGCTTCTCTTAATAGAACCTTGTATATAGTGAATGAGCAACCCATAGGATAATATGGTCCTGTTAATAGGCCCAGGGTATAGGAAGAACTGAATTTACAGTATTTTTACATTTTAACAAATCTTTACTTTTTATTGATTTCTTTAGCTTGCAAGAAAATATGATTTCCTCATAATAGAAGATGATCCTTACTACTTTCTTCAGTTTGAAAAGGTAATTTGTCTTCCATACTCCTTAGTAACACCTTCTTTTCTGGTCCAGGACAGAACTAAGGTTTGAGCCATGGATCTGCCTGCATGCTCCTCCTTCATGTCCTACCAAGTTAGTTGTAGGCCTAACAGTCTATGCTACTTTCAGTTGTTGTCCCCTTTGTGGCATTTTATTGCATCAGTCCTGTTAATCAGTGGTTCAAATTCCTCAAGCCTTATACAAGACAGAATTTCTTTCATTAATCAGAAAATGACAAAGATTTTGCCTCCAGAGCAAAACAATATGCCACTGAAGCAGCACTTGAAAATAGCAGCCTCTTAATGTTCCTTTCAGCCCAGTCTCTTCTTTCATTCAGTGGAAGACTGCCTACTCCCAATCTACTATATCCCATTTTTACCCCCTCACCTTTTGGAGAACCCAAGGGAGTTCTCCCAGGTACCACAGAAAGTAGTACTGGATAGGCAGCTTCCGTTCTTCATGTAAATTTTCCCCAAATGGGTAACAATCAAATGTTGACCTGTCTTCACACATGGATCTACAGTTGCACGGTCTGCAAAAGTACCTAACTTCAGGAATAAAAGCTAGTCTTGTAAAGCAGTAAAACATTGGTAGAAGCTAAAGTTCAGTATTTTCTATTTTGAAATAATTTTAATGGGAGGAAGCAATAAAACTGCTTCGCTTACTCATTGAATAGCATTGTGTAGCTTTGTTAGAGAGTGTACGGGGAGAAGGTGTAAAAGTAGAATTCATAAGGAAAAAGTGCGCTGAACTCAGATCATCAAAATTTGGTCATACCTTGATTTCCTTTCTTAAGATAAAGCTACAGGGCCCCATCTTAGAAATTACAGTATCTTTCCGTTTACTCCATAAAAAAAGTCTTGGCAGAGAAATCATTATTTCTCTCTCCTACTTATGGCATCATACCAAAACGTGAACTGAACGCTTGTATGCTGAACAGTGGGCTAAGCATCAAAAAATAACAAGGCTGATTTCTTGATGACTTTCATAGAATATTGTAATCACATCTCAGACAGCTAGCCTAAACAATCACTTGTCAGCAAGTTACTGCATTTTTTTCCTTGGACTGTGCATCTGTAAAATATTTACTATCAAAATGTTTCTTTAAGAAGTTAATTATGTCTTCATAGTAAAGAAAATAATTCCATCATAATCTTTACTAGCACCTTGAATTTTATTTTTTATTTTTCTTCCAAGCCATGGGCTCCAACTTTCCTCTCAATGGATGTGGATGGCCGAGTTATCAGGACTGACTCTTTCTCTAAAATTCTCTCATCTGGGTAAGGCCGGCTTCAGACTGCTCATCATCGCCTGTTCAGTTAAGACACAAGACTAATATTTCATACAAGTTGATCAGACATGTCATAGTGCTTTTTCATCTAATATCTATCATTTCTGGAATGTACTTTTGGATCCACAGCTTTTCTCAGTCTGCTCACTTTTCATGTCATCTCTTGGCAGTCATTTAACTCCAGATTCTGTTTCTCTTCTGATACTGATAGTTAAGCCACTCTCCCCAGGCAGCCCATTCTTGCAGACACCATATAGGCAGAAAGACAGGTGCTGGAATCCACCTCTGTTCCTGGAACTCCTAGGGGCTTTTCTCTCCTTTTTCCATTTCTCCTTCTACCTCTTACCATTCCTACAGAATCCCTGAACTTGAAATACAGAAGAGAAATGATGGCATCATTCTCCACAAACTATTCTTAGGGTTATACTGATCTCTCATCTTCTAGCCTTACAGTTCTTTCAGGTTGTTTCCATCTGCCTGAAAAATTAAGCTGGCTGTTTTCCATTTCACACGAGTCAACATATTTGATTTTTAACTTGCTTTTGTTTATTATTCTAATAGATATAAGAAAGTAGTGTGAATTCTGCACTGGGAGCTAGTGGATTATAACCCCATCCCTGAGAAAGTAAGGGGACAACGTGATGCTAAGTGTGATTGCACTTTCAGAAGTGACACTGCAAAAAGGCATGATGCAATTTTATCTTTATCAAAGACGCATACGAGCTTACTGGTTCTATTTTTCTTCAAAGAAAAGCTTCAGCCAATCTGTAGAAATGGGTCATAAGTATTGAAGCATGAAGAAGAATCTGGTTTATCAGTCTAAATTCCATTTATTGTGCAGTACTGAAAGGGAATGAAAGAGTAAAGCTGTTTGCTACTTCCCATCTGTTTTTCATAAAGCCTGAGCATTCATGATTTTTCATTATGTGAAAACCTATCTTTCCTTCCCTTTGATTAACGTAACCTTTATGGTTGCAGAGGAGAGCTTACAAGTGTGGGATATGTCCTGAAGTCTCAGAACTAAGAAGCAACTATAAGCATTAAAAACCCGTATATGTTTTTATTTCATGACTTTGATACTCAGCCTATAAGTTGCATAAACCTGGTGCTTAAGGCAGTATTAAGATATAGGTAAACTTAAATGCATAAAAGATCCTTACAATATCAATGAAATGGTTACGGGTTTTCCTAGTTATAAGTTAAACCATAACTCACACAAAGTTATTAGCACATTGCATTTCTGTAGTAACTTTTTTCTTTTTTTTTCCTCTAGGTTAAGAATAGGTTTTCTGACAGGTCCCAAGCCTCTTATCGACAGAGTTATTCTACACATTCAGGTTTCAACAATGCACACCAGCACTTTCACACAGGCAAGTACCAAACTGCCACCTGATTTGTATTTAGAGAAGATAAACATATTCCAAGTCATAAGAAACCAAAACCAAACAGCTTTGCACTTTTGCAGTTGCTCTGCACTTTTGCAGTTTCGTTTATAATAAGCACATACATTGTCAATTCTACCAAAATAAGAGAGACCACCATAGAAATTACAACCAGAGCCAGAGGGTGTCTCAGTGCACAGAAAGCACAGCTAATATGCCCTTAACCCTCAAAGTGCAAGAATCAGGATTTAAAATACTTTATATCTCTTGCTAGTAGGTTCACTGGAAAAACCTCAATGTAAAGCATACAGTGGAAGCACTTAGTTTTTTTTCTCTTTTTCATTCTACTTTGTAATTAGAACAATACAGGCAGCCCACAGAGACATTACAAAGTAGGCTGCCAACTACAGTCCCTTTAGAGTTAATAATAAGGAAAGGAGACATTGAGCACATCTAAATATGGCTTCCATCTTCCAGCTCCATTAGTTCATCATAGAGGCAGTATTAAAGCAGAGAGGCTAAGGGCAGGAAGGTAAAGCAATATAACATTGCCTTCCTTCTCCCTGATTACCATATTTAGCTCTCCATCCATTTTTCCCTCCCACTGCCCCAACTTCCAAACACTGCCATGATCCTTGGAGACAGCAGTAACGTGGACTACAATGTCCTGTTGCAACCTCTGTTTATAAAGGGCTCCAAGAGACCCCACATGCAATTTCTTGCCTGTGTGGAATTCTGAATAATGCATCAGGCTATATATCTTTTGATGATTGCAGAACAGTCCTGTTTAAAATACGGTATTGATGATGTGTTTTATTTCTTTAGATTATGATATCACAGCTGCTTCAGCAATGGGGAGAAAAGGGTTTCTTGGAGCATATAGACAGGTAGGGTCATGTCATATGTGAATCCCATCATCTGTCATTCTGCTCCTTGTTACCTACACAAAACATTATTTGCAGTAAACAGGTCAGAGGAGGTGCATCAGTATTAGGCTAAATGGATAAGCCAGGTCACCAAGACTGACAGTATTCACACAAGAGTCCTGAAGGAGCTCTGTGTGAAGCTGCAGACATGCAGGTCAGGGCACATAAACTACCACTACAGACCGACAATCTGCCAGTTCAGGGGCACAGTCATTATGCAGCTCCCATCTGAAGGGACCTCAACAGGATCCTGGGAGCCCCAAGTCAGTTGTTAATAAAGTTTTCATCCCTGCTGAAGTGCTAGGGTCTATAGCAAAGGCTAAGATCACTGAGAACATAATCTACTGAGAAAGACAGCTTCTATAAAGGGAGTTCTTGCCTCACTAACTCAGCAGGGATTCACCCTCTAACATCCTTAATCTAATGATTGCGGATGCTGATGGAAAGAATTATAGAGAGCAGTGAGGTTCACCTACACTTGCTAAACATTGCCTCTGTCACCACTCTTGGAGACAGAGCACTAGGCTAAGGTCTAATTCAGCAAGACATTTCTTATGATACTGATGCACATTTGGTTTTCATTTGGAGGAGCATAGTTTCTCTTGAGTATCCATGCTTCATTTCAGATGCCATACTTGGATGCCATTAGAACCCCAAGCTTCCTACTTCAGTGGGTAGCATGCTACATTCTGCAGAGGCCTGTAACAGGAATGTAAGCAAAGCATGGAAAAAGTTCTTGTATCTGACTGTAACAGCCACTTCTGTCCCCTGAGCACCTGCCTGTTGTCCATACTGTAAACACCAATATTTAAAAAACAAACAAACAAAAAAAAACCACCAGACACACCAGTCCTGGCTTTGCCTTGTTTTAAGAAGTAGAAGCATAAAGATAAGTTTTGCAGGGAAGCTTGGACCACACTTTAGCTCAACTTTCAGCAGTTAGAAAAATATATCCTAAATGCATCTTTTTACTTACCACCTTTTTGTAGGCCAAAAAGCATCCTTGATAAAGCTAGAAGGCTATTCTTCCTTTTGATTAATGAGAATAGTGCTGCAGTAGGGTAGCTGCAACCCTTTATAACCTTCCAGCTCTGTTGTCAGGTGACTTATTGATGAGGCCCAACAGCTGACTGCAATCTTTTCCAGGTGATTTCATTTGGACAAGGTTGACTTGTTAGATCATGCTTTTGCATAGGAGCTAGCCTGTTGTTTGGAGCAGCTACGTTTTTGTGGAAGTCTTGTCTCACTAGCAGTTACAATTTCATTCTAACATGAAAGTAAAATGATAACAGAAGGGCAAAAAACTTGCAACAGAATTTGTAATGTGATAAAAACTGCATAAGTGAGATTTACCATTTCATGCAGAATGTAGCAATCAGTGTAGGTTGAGTCCCAAAACTATATAAGCCTTCAGTATCAGGTGTAATAAAATACATCCAGAAATCAAAGCTATTTGTTCAGAGAGTATAAAGAAAAATCTAAATGTAAAATTATGCAAATTACTAAGTATGGTTTCTCTTCAGAGAAGGGAACACATTTGCATCTGATTTATGAACTCTGTATCAGGCATTTCTCTTGTGTCTCCTGTTGCAGAATCACAGCTGTCTCATTTTATATCAACAAAAGCCACTGCACATGTTGAAACTTGGGTTAGGGTCATTTTCCCCAGTAAGAGATTGAATTATTTTCAAGTTTTACTTAAAGTGTGAAGGAGATAGATAGGTTCAAAAGTTTAGAAAAGAGGAAGCTGTCAAATAGTCATGACAGGTTTATCATATGATTTGCTTTTTACCTTGTGAAATATCATTTCCACGTGTACCTATTACACAAATTCAATCCAAATGCACAAATATCGAGTCTGTGCTTTTGCATATGTGTAAGTCCTTCATTTTCTTCAATATGCCTGTTTTGTGTGGTAAATATTGCTAACAGGGCTTGTATCTACTGATATAATAGACAGAATAGATATAATATATAAAGAGTTTCCATGACATATGTAAAGCTTAGGAAGCAGCCACACAGGCATTTCCTCTGTCTGGTTCATCGGTGCTTTGTTGGAGACACGCTGAGCATTCAAGACTTCTCTGATACACGTACAAAGTTTTATACACACAGGATACTGTATTGTGCCCATCTAGGATATGCTCATATTTCCATTAAATGTGCACTTAGGTTGTTCAAGCAGAAAAGCTTTGTTTCTGCCTTTGGAAATAAATGGACTCTGAAGCGCTATGGGATCGGGACTTTGAATTTATAATTTACTTTCAGAGTGGTGGAGTTCTACAGGACCCAGCGGGATGCAATGCTCATTGCTGCTGACAAGTGGTTAAAAGGTCAGTGAGTGCAACACAGCTAATTACTTAGATTTTTTCCTAGCTATTTATCGTCTTTGTGTTTAAGAAAAATCACTAAAGTTCATCCCTTGACTGAAGTGACAGATAAGCACTATAGGCAAATCAATGACATAAAATATTAAGCTTAGGACAAATTATCTAGTACTGCTGTTTTCATGCTTTTCTGGCGGGACAAGATGGTGATGAGAAAAAAGCTCACCACGTTACTGTATAAAGCAGTTTTACAAAGACTATATATTTCACTCCACTATGTTCTTATGCTTTCTATGTTTAAAGTCTCTGTCTTTAAAATCTCTGTCTGAAATAACCAGATATTGTGGCCTTAATTTAGAAAAAGATATAAACAATCAATATAGCAGTAGTGATAATAATTTTTTTGTCAGAAATCAATTTCAAATGTCCCCTTTTGTGGTTAATCACAGAACATACAAAGGATTTGATCAACAATAATGCAATTCCAGTTAGTGACTCACTCCTTTTAGTCAGTCTAAGTGGAATCAGCAATAACTGCTTAAGAACTGCCCACCTACCTTAGATGATACTTCCATGGGACATGGGTACTTGGGCACCACACAATCGTTAATATACTTACTCTTGCTAATTCCAGGTTTTTAGGTATGAAGTATTTCTTCTTTTTCTATGTGGCTCTGAACAACCATGGGTTGTTGACCTAGGTAGGCCCTCTTTGTCTCAATTCCCCAAGTATCAAAACAGTGTAATAGCACTGGGCTACCTTAAAGTGTATTGTGAGAATATACTCATATGTAAAAGACTATAGGGTCTTCACGTTTTCTAGTAATAGGAGCCATAATATTATGGAAGACAGACCTTTATTTTGTAGATATGCAATGGTTAAATACATCAAGGAAGAGCTGGAGAAGATGTCAAGTTAAATAAATAGTTTCTTCAAAAATATGTCCAAAACTAGATAAAGAATTCTAGGTAAACAAAAGCTATACAGTAAGTCTGCATACATAATTTAAGACATAAATCCTCTCTAAGCCTTCCCATCCTCCTCATAACTCCTAGGCTCTCCTTTTCTTTGGGGAAAAATCTATAATCATTGTAACTTAAAGGAAAACAGTTTTGCACTTTGTGACACTTTAAATTGCATTGATAGTCAATGTGATATTAGGAGAAACTGCATCAGAAAAATTATTTTAGATCGTTTACTTGATCTGAAAGTAATCAACAAATGTAGTTTGTTAATGTTTGGGATTTCTGTAATTAGACCAATCACTTTCACAAAAAGTATTGAGGATACCAGCACAAGTGCAATAAGCCCACACAGATTTGATTATGAGTACTTTAAATTTTGCAAGTGGCATCCTGGCTCTGTGGCCCACATTCCCTTTGAGTTCCCTGGAGCAATGAATCTAGAACATCACTGAATCTATGAGGTATCAGTTAAAGGTGGGGCAGAAGTTTCTTTCTTGATTCCCTTCTTTTCTCTCTCTCTCTCCAGACTTGGCAGAATGGTACCCTCCTGCTGCTGGCATGTTCTTATGGATCAAAATTAAGGGTGTTTCTGATACACAGCAGCTGATCATGGAAAAAGCTTTGCAGAAAGAAGTATGACCTATGGTTTAATGGTTTCTGATGTTAAAAGGAAATGAGGGAAGGATGAAATAAATTTACCATATCTATCCACACATATGCGCACACATAAAAAAGCAGGGGAACTTGCTGTGCACCATCGAGTCTGCAAGTCAGGCATTGTTGCATAGTGACGCATTAATAAAATATTTTCATGTCTGTATTCAGATGTTGATAATTAATGAGCTTACTTAAATTTAAACCATTATAATATATAGTACAGTGCCATGTATACAACATATATATATAATATATGTACCTATATGAATGATGGCTGTCCACTATATCTTTTAATAAGAGAAATTAAGTGTGAATTTATTTCTACAATTTATAAAAGCCAGCACTGTGTACTGAGTAAACTACATCCCACCTCACTGGAACTTCTAAACATTGTGATGATAAGCCCGACCTGATAACCCACCAGCCTAGGTAACCAAAACCTAAGAGCCCTTTGATTTTGTTTTATGAAAAGTCTGATTCTAGATGGCATATTTTTGGCTTCTCATTGAAGAGAAGAAATATATTAAGCTATGTTCTGATACCAGTGTTTCAGCAGTGAGCCTTCTCAAATTTAATTTAACATAGTGTTTTAAAACTGTAGAAATGGTGATAACTGGGTGGCTAATCCATTTTTCTTAGGTGTTACTGGTTCCTGGAGGAGCATTCAATATCAATAGTTCAGAGCCTAGTTCTTATGTCAGAGCCTCCTTCTCCCTGTCTTCTCCAGCCCAGATGGATCTGGTAAGTGAGATATTTTTTTTTTACATTCTTATCAAGACAGTTTCTCATATAATAATGCTCCCTTATTTTTACTTACTTCTACTTATGTGTTTTCTTGAATGTTAGTGTAGGTTTTTTAGTACTTAGGTGATTAAGCAGTACTTTTGAAGCAGTATTAGTTGTTTCTTAGGCAAGATACTCATATCCAAATGACCTCAAAGGTACCAAATTTTTAGGACCACTTAAAATTTTTCTCATACATGTAGAGTCTCACACTTAATCCTCCCAGACATTATTCATAAAGGCTTTACTGAAGTCAGAGTAAGTTTTGCTATTTGCTTTAGCATTAGCAGACTTCACGTGTCTTTTATTTTCCAGACTTTCCATTCCTGAGATTGAATTACCTGCTTTCTTTTGTATGTGTGTGTTGTCAATCCTTTGTAAGAAAGAATATTGTTTTTCTTTTATACAATTGACATATATGTTGTATTTCATTTCTCAGGAACTAATTTTCTATGTATTTTAGGAACATTTTGGATATTATCTGGCTGTATCTGTAAAATCAGTGGGAAGAAAGATAGGACACATTTATTTGTGCAGATTTAATATTCATTTGATTCAGGTGCTTAAAACAGTTCAGTATTTGTAGTTGTACTTTCTTTCAGTTATGAAGGTTTGTAACAGATAAGTGCTTCTATTGCCTTTCTATTTCTTCTTCTGTATTTCTTCTGTTTCTTCCTTCTTGTTTGTAAAAGTAATTCATAACCATACTATTGACAGTCAAATTGTACCTTTTATATGCTTCCCCACTCAACTGTTCTTCCTTTTCTTTCACCTTTGGAGCCCCTAGGCCCTTATATTAAGGGATCTAGGGATCAGTAGTTGTATTAAAAGTACAACTGTTGAGTTGCACCTGAACTCCAAATAACCTTTGAACATCAATATATGTATTTTTCTGTTTCAGAAAATTCTGCCTTTTATTTTCTCTCAGAGAAGTGGAAGCTTTGTCCAGTCAAAGCCCATACGTGTTGTTAATAAAAGGAAAACAGAATATCAGCATAATTTTGCAGTATAAAATACTGAGTTTGTATACGGTTAGGGTAGGTTTAGTAGCTTTACAGGCTTGGTGTGTTGCCTGTTTAAGTAATGCTAGTGCTGGAATATAAACGTGAACCATATTTGTGTCGTTGCAGGCCTTCAAGAGACTGGCTGACCTTATAAAAGAAGCTTTGTGAAAAAGCTAAATAGAGCTCTTGCAGCAATCAAAATTGTCTCCAGAAAATATTTAACATTTGGATTTCATCAGAACACTTTAAAAGCAAGCACAATACAGTGGATGTTTCCTTAGATCGTTTCAGCTAAAAAAGCAAAAAAGGAAAGATTGAAAAATAATTTGCTTAATTTTTTTGACAGGACATTGCATTACTAAATTTATTCCAATTCAGAAACATTTTAAAGTACTCAAAAACAAAATGTTCTGTTTCATGTCAAATCCATGGTTTTGTTAGATTTGAATTGATTTTTGTTCTGTCTTTTGTTTTCCATTTGGGTTGGGAAATGGGGAAATCAGTTCCTTAGGAAGTTGCACCTGAGGTGGTCTTAGCCATTATTACTCAATCCCAACTGATCCATTCCTCCAACACCTTATGTTGGAATTGTTTTTGTGTGTCACTTTCTGTCTTGTCCTGCTGTATGGCTTCTGGTTTTGAAGATTTGAAGATAAGTATTTAATTTTACTACAGTTTTGCCAGATAAAACTGAGGTAAGGATGTTAAAAAATTGAAAATGATCCAGCAAAACTAGGCTATGATTACAAATAAAACTATTTGGCCTAAGGTCCCTTGCAATTTGCATGGGTTTTGCAGCTCATTCTCTAATTTGTAAAAGGTTTTCTGATTTCTGGCTTCCACTTCAATCTGTGAATAATTACTCTGTACCTGTGTTAGAAAATCTCTGGTATGCAAAGGCTTGTGGATGTGCTAATAGAACTGTTCTCTGCTCTGTGTTAATCAGATGTGTTTTTGAACAGATAGCGTAAGTAACTGAACATGGGCTGTAGTGGAATGGACAATACCCTGACACTGCCAGATGTACAAAGCAAGCAAAATGGAATAATAAAGAAATGTTTTGATCTCTAATCCCTTGGTCATTATCATCCCAAACATTTGATACTTGGCAACATGTACAAAGCTTTCAGAAAGTTTTAACCATACAGATTCTCCAAGGCTTCCCATTTTGCTTAGTGAGTTAAGTTTTATTTACTGTTTGGATGAAAGCACTGTAGTTTTCCACCAATAGCAGATGCTTGTTTCCTTATGTGCAAGTGTTCAGAATTTCAAAGTAAAAATATGTGTTCAAGGATCCAGCCCATCCTTCAGCAGCTCAGGTAACCCAACCACATATGGGTCAGGCACAATCTTGCTTAACTGGAAGTTTCACAAGAGTCATGGTTTTAGTAGTAACAATAATTTTCATTCCCTCTTTTCCCCCTACTTATAAATAGCCTGTGTCATAACAAACTAGCACACATGTGTGCCTGTCCCAGCATCTCTCCTATCACCAGGATCATTCCAGTGCCTTCAGCCCAGCATCATCTTTTATCTCTTATCATCTCAAGCCTTTTAATTTAGTCACACATCCAAGCCACCTCTGCACTTTGCAGCTTCTTGAGCAGCATATCCAAGCTCAATCCTTTCCCCTCTTCCCAGATTACTGCGACTTTTAGTCAAGTCCACATGATTTTCAGACTAATTTTCTCCAATTTGGTATCAGTACATGACGCCTTTCTTCTCAGACCCATTCAAAGTACTTGGTGTGGTCCCAACTTGTCTGTCACTCCTGCCCTCCTTTTGAAAACATGGGGCTGGGTCTGTTGTCCCACCACACCTCATCTGCAACCCAACCCGCATCTCCAGGTTCCCCTCTGATCCTCCCTGTCAGCAGCAGGAGTGGGACTGCCGCTGGCGGGCCGGCGGGCAAGCTGCTGCAGTGGATGAGGTCGGCCCCACCACAGAGTCAGGCTGGGCTTGGGCAGCCAGGACCCACGGGGTGACACAGTGCGGGAAGAGCCCGCAGCCCCGAAGCTGCGCTCAGGGCACCAACACTGTCTTTGAAGACAAACCTGTCCCTTCTTACACTGTTTGATGGTGCTAACGGGGGTCTAAACTAGCAGTGTCCTCTGTGCAGTGCTGCTCAACAGCAAGTTTGCACGTTTCAACTCAGTTTCTTAACCACGTGTAGAAATTTTGAAAGCTCTGACTTTGCTATCAGTAAGGCAATTTTTATCTTGGGTTCAATTTAGAAAATCATTTTGTACAACAACGAATTGATGTGTCTGTTTAATTAAAAATATATTTTTACAGAGGAATAAATGTAAACATCGTGTAAGACTGATTTTAGTGCTCAGGCAAATAGTATTGTCATTGTCAAATACTATTGTCGTATTGTCATTCAGCCAGACCTGAATTAGACAAACATCATCAAAATATCATTATTAAGGAAGCTTTATATTGGTGATGTGTTGAATAATACACCTCTTAACTTCCAGAGATCTAAATGTTAATTTAGTTGAATGTAAGCAAAATGCAGTTCCATTTGCTGCACATTAGATGCTTTTGCTATTAGCTAATTTAATTTAGAGAGTTTGGTTTTTTCCCTGACTGTGGTGAAGCATCTAGAATTAAATTAATATCCTGAACAATGCAAACTGAACAATGGCAGTGAAATCTTATATGCACATACTGTTTCCCTGAACCTCTTAAAGCCCAGTTTCTGGTCTCCTGGGAGAGAGCATTCACTGTGATTAAATGTTCCTGGAGGAAGCCACTTCGAGACAAAAGGAACAGGATGGGCAGCAGGTTCACATAGAAAGAAATTCTGTGGCAAATGAAAGTTTTGTTTTTCCCTTTCTGTTTCATCCATCCAAGAGCAAATAACTCTCTCCTTCATAGCTGGGCTTAAGCCATCTGATGCAAGTGACAGTCTACCATTGGGGAAGAGAGGGCGCAGAGGAAGGAAAGGGCTCGGTGTGGTAAGCACATCCTCCGATGCTACCTATGGGCAGTTGTGGCAGAGCTTACAGCAGTGCTGTAGAGAGCTGCTTGACATGTGGGCAGCTCTGGGCAGGCTGCGTCTCCAGACTTATTTCTGAGTAGGCAATTACCTGCCCATTCTCTTGTTCCACTGGATTTCCACCAACACTTTGGTTCCACTGGATTTTCAGGCTTGTGGCAGATGAAAAACACCTAGAAATTCTGGACAAATAGCCACTGTACATGACCCAAAAAATTCTGCTGTACAAGGGACATAAATCTCAACCCATCTTACGCACATCATCTGTGCACGTGTTGTTTTACACATTTAGACTTGTGCCACACACCCCACTTAGACTTTGCGAGTTTTACAGATGTAGCAAGGGGGAGCAGTTCTTCCCTGGGAGAATGGAAATATTAACTATAAACAACTTCAACATAATTCCTGAACTTCTGCAGAAAATATATTTACCAATTTTAGGTTCACACAGGTCATTGATCTGAAGGAAAATATCCCCCTTCCAAACGAGAGCCCTTCAGCACAGCTGTGATTAATGAATAATTGAGAAAAAAAGATTTTTATGGGGAATTCATGAGAAGAGAGAATGTATGTGTGTTCACAATATGACAGTTCTTACGTTAAACTGTGAGCATGGAGAGAATTATTTCATCTAATTGATTGTCAGGCCCTGAGCATCAGTGGTGGTGTCCAAGAATTTATAGTTTTTGTGGAAAACACTTGGCTCAGTTTTGGGGGATTGTCCCTGAAATTCAGAATGCAAGTTTCATTTTAAACTTCATCCTTTAAAAATCGTTTGCTCTTTGTGGAACCTTGTAGTTTAAAACCTTGTGACCTATAGATCTGCAGTACTTTCAGTTCTGCCTTTGCAATCTGGATTGTGATACACTGGGGCAAATATTTAAAAGAACTCCATTGAGCTGTACTGGTGCATGCCCTAATCTGTCTTGTTTTCTTTATTATTTAATAACAGTTTTTGAGCAGCCCACTGTAGGCTGCGTCTTAGATGGGAACAGAATGATTGCAGTGTTTGAACTGTAACCATGCTGAATGAAAAGCACTCTGCGAATACAAAGAAACACACATTTTCGTTCTTCTCACATTGCTACCAGGAATACCAGTACCTCACTTTTCTCATAATGGCTGTGGAAGCTATTGTGTAACCCTGCAAAGCTCAGATATCACCATGGGAGAAGGAGAAGGGTCTTGCTGATTCATTTCAAGAATGAATATCCCAGAAGTGTGTTAACAAATCCGACTGCTACTAGAAGATTCCCTGCTAGCTGTACAGAATTTGGAGAATACCTTCAAAATTATATTTTCTTTCTATTTGCAACTTATATTAAATCAGATCTGGGTTGATATAGCAAGTGAGTATGCTGTGATGTGACCTGGAAAAAATTAACATGAAGGTATTTCTGTTCCTTGATTTACATAGACCTTTCTCTATGTTTGGCTAATCACAGAATCACAGAATCGTATAGGTTGGAAAAGACCTTTAAGATCATCGAGTCCAACCGTAATAATGAACTGTGAACCTAAAATGTTCAAAAGATTACAAATATTCTCCTGCACTTTCCTCAAAAAAATCAGGCCTTAACAGAGGTAGAATACCATTGGCCTGGCCCAGGATTTTGGCTCCTGGTTATTTTACGCTGGAATTTCTACCCAGATCCAGCTTGAGACGCCAGCCCTAAAACCCTTGTGGTATCCAGGTGCATCAGCAGATAGGAAACTCGATCTTTCCAGTGCACATCAGCACCAGCCTGTAGCCACGAAGGACACGGTGGAGCAGCTGTGTGGCTGGAATAAGCTAGTACTGGAATAAGCACCAGAAGATGGTGCGGGCACATCCTGAATTAGTAGTGGGCAAAAGCGCTGAAGAAGGGACAAGGTCGCAGCTTTTGTACACTACACATTTCAGCATGTAAATGCATGCTGGCTCAGCAGAACCCTGGAGGAGCAACTGCTGCAGTGTCTCTTTCAGGAAGGAGAATATAACCGTCTGTGTAAACCCAGAATCCGGGGATATAAAACCAAACTATTGTTTCTGCAGAAACGAGAAGTCTTTTCTGTTCTTTTTTCAGCTTGTTCCATCATTTGAATCCAGAAATCCGTTTATTTGTGTCATCAGCATGAATTAGCACCAGTTTGTCTGCATATAAAAACACTTCAGGAAAAACCTACCCAGTCTGGCTCCTAAGAGAATACCCAGTTTAACTGATATAACATTAGCTTTTCTATTGTTATTTAGCCATGAAAATTTAGCAGAAGGTAGAACACGTCTTGCTGTGAAACTGATAGCAAAGTTTGATTTTAGCAATCATGAACACGGCTTGTTCGCCGCCATTTTGTAGCCACCAGAATGCTGGAACAATTTGAAACACTAAATTTCTTTACTTTTTTTTTACATTTTACTTGTTTTTAATGTCTTTAAATTAAAATTTAAATTGCATCTAGTGAAAGCCAATATTAAACAAAATTTAACTGGGCAAACTAATCCCTATGTTTATGTTATGTTATGTTTATGAAGTTGCACTAGTGCTAGCCTAGTTATTCCTGGAGAATTTTTTGGAGTTACATCTGTATTGATGACTTCTGTTTCCCTTTTTCTGGGATAAAGAAGTTTTTCTGACAACATCAACTTATTTTATTGCCTTATATGGAATCCTCTTTCAATTAGACAATGTATAATTTAATACACTCTCTCACTGTCTGCCTCTCCCCTGAAACAATAAAAAGGAGGGATGGAAACACCAGTTCAGTTTTCTTGGTGGACTATGTAAAATACTATTTTCAACACAGTTCCAAGAACTTGGAAGACATTATTTAATAAGCAAATGAGCTAGTTCCTGCATCTCTGAGGAAGACTGAGAAGAGTTTCTGTCTTAGTATGGGCATAGCCAGTTAAACAGTAAACATTTTAGGCATCCCACAAACATGAAAGGAAACAGCAAATAGCCCTTTAGAAATACCTAAGAGAGGAAATATTTTATCACAAACCTAAACGAAAAGAGAACAGCCTTAATTCTTACAGATATGTTATTCAGTATCCAATTTTTTCATACCTTTTCCACTTCCAGGTATTTAACCCACACTTTTGTATGTCAGGGCATTTTTTTTTCATCTGGACTTCTTTGTTCAGCTCTTTTCACAGATGTCTCTAACCATTCCCTCCACAGGCCCCCCAGGTAACATATTTTTTCAATAATCAGGGCCAATTATTTTCTCACAATTGCCAGTATTTTGTTTATCTTTTATTAATTTGATGACCGAGTATGCTATTACCTTATTCTCTGCATTTTCTGTAGGTCACATCATACATAATCCCATCAATAATTAATCTCTGGCTGGTGGCAAGTCTGACCCAAACACGTTTTCATTTAAAGCAGCCAGCATCACTATAGGAGACCAGCACTGACTTTGGGGAGATGTACCTAGGAAGGGTATGTCCTGGTTTCAGCTGGGATAGAGTTAATTTTCTTCCTAGTAGCTGGTATGGTGCTGCGTTTTGGATTTAGCAGGAGAATAATGCTGATAACACACTGATGTTTGAGTTGTTCCTCAGTAGTGCTTACACCAGTCAAGGACTTTTCAGCTTCCCATGCCCTGCCAGGCGCACAAGAAGCTGGGAGGGGGCACAGCCAGGACAGCTGACCCCAACTGGGCAAAGGGCTATTCCATACCATATGCCGTCATGCCCAGTATAGAAACTGGGGGGAGTTGGCCAGGGGAAGCGATCGCTGCTCGGGGACGGGCTGGGCGTCAGTCAACAGGTGGTGAGCGGTTGCATCACTTGTTTTTTTCCCTGGGTTTTGTTCCTCTCTTGCTCTCTTGTTGTTTTCCTTCTCATTACAATTTATTATTATTATTATTATTTTGTTCCAATTATTAAACTGCTTTTATCTCAGCCCACGAGTTTTCTCACTTTTGCTCTTCCGATTCTCTCCCCCATCGCAGCGGGGGGGAGGGTGAGTGAGCGGCTGCATCGTACTGAATTGCCGACTGGGGCTAAACCACAACAGGTAACTATCAGGAATATAGTATTGCCTATATCTTCAAGTAACAGCAGTTACGCCACATGAATAAGAGTGTTATTTGTTTCTGCTTCCTAATTGGCATAGTAAAACGTTTCCCATTTTTTACCTTTTTTATTCCTTTTTATTTGGTTATTGTTACTTATTACCAGTCATATAAATTAAGAACTAGTCATATTTATCAGGAAACTGACTACTTTGTGGTACTCTGTTTAAACTTTTCTATTGGATACCTTTAGGAACTCCTTATTTTTACTTTCAAGATGAATTAGGTTACTCAGCAATAGTATTTTTATGAAGCCTATGACAATGGCCACATTTCTACGGCCCCATTTAATTCGCTCCCTAGTAATTCTGTGATAATCCTTAGGTGTTAAATTAATTCCCACATAATAGATGTCCAGAGAGGACTTTTAGAAAGCAACATGCACATATGATTCAGGGATTGAACTCTGTGGATACCAATCATGTTTGTAAGTGGTGTTTGCTGTGAACAAAAATCACAGTGATTCATGAGTTTCAAAGCCAGAGGAAATCATCATCAGATTTATAATGAAGGCCACGCATTTTCATTATCTCTGAGAAAGATAACCTATCTTGGTTTTAAGGCTTAAAATGATGGAAAACCCACCAGAATAATCTATCCGATTAAAGAGCCCTCCATTACATGGCGTTCTCTCCAGTCATGTCACTTGTATGAATTCAGCTAATTCCCTAAAGCCAAAAGTAAGGGATAAAAAGGATATATTTCAGAAGTCTGGAGCTGTTCTCCTAATTAATGAGTTTTCAAAAGAGTCTCCACAGTCTCCTCAAAACCTATCCTAAGCAGGGAATCATGACATTTCCCTTTTAGACAGGAAGATTTTATAAAGTAGATAAGGGAGAGGGTGGGAAATACACCAATGGAAATAGTTTCTGTACTGGCAAATCACCCTTTGCTGTCTGGTGTCAGAAATAAGGAAATCACATTTGAGCCTTTTATGATTATTATATTGTCATAAACAACATCGACATTTATGTCAGAAGCATTATATTTTAAAAGGCCATTGGATATGCCTGTTTTTCATCCTGGCAGTTTAGGCCTTGGGCTATTTTGTAAAAGTGGTGTTCAGAAAAATGATCTGGAATTGCTTAGCTGTGGTACCAAAGCCATGAAGGTGGGATGGGGTAAAAAGCTCCTACAATCCCCTAACTGTTTTTAAAAGTAAAACTGTTTTTCAGAGTGAGTAAAGTATTTAGGAAGGTGAAGTCCTACTGATTATTTTTGTAGACTCCTGAACGACCAAGTTAGTTTTTAAAATGGAACTAAAATTCCTAAGACAATTACATGGGTTTGATGTCCTCTTTAATAAAATCCCATATCAAAGTTTCATGACTCAGAATTGTAAGGGCAAGAGGAAATCTTAGCCACGTTCTTGTGAGCTTCCTGAATGAAATGGCAACGCCATGACCACACGTACACCCGCACATTGCCTCTGAGGTCTAATGACGGTGGAAAAGATCTTTGCAAACAGCTCTGACCTTTCTCTCGCTGTTCAAACCAGAGTATTGGTGATGCTCAGGACAAATGAAGTGAGAAGGACAACACTGGAGAAAAGTCCAACAGCAGAGGAGAAAAGGAGAGTAGAACAAAGCAGGTAAGAAAAGTCCAGTGATAACAGACAAGAAGAAAACTTCCCCAAAGCCACATACAAATTGTTGAGAGCCACTTACTCTGTTAGAGATGTTTCTAATACTCATTCACAGTGCTAACCACTCTTTCTGATTGTGAAATGGCCTTCTTTCTCAAGGGACAAAAATGTTTTATTTCTCTGAAATTTATTTATATATTAAGGATGATAAACATCGGGCCACAACAATCCTGTATGACTATGTAACTACTGACACTTCCAAGGATCTCATTGAAAATACTGCTTACTCTGCTTTTTACCCAGGCTATAATGGAATTCTTCTCATAGCTTTGATAACATCTTTACCACCACACTAGAAGTGTAACAGCTGCCACAGCTTGGTACCAGTAACTGCTTCACAGAGCACAGAAGATACAATATACTGTGATGAATGAGCTACACAAATGTTTTGCCCCTGCCAAAAACTGAAACCTGCAACAAAACCTGTTCACTTGCTCTTATGCAGCACTCTTCATTCAGAAAATTGTAACTGTTTTATATGTGCAGCCAGCATCACAGCATCAGAAAGCATACAGGGATATGAAACAGATTCCCTAAGGGATGTATAAAATGTGCCAGGCACTGCAGTTTGCAAAGAGACTGAAGGCATGCAAGCCAGCTCTACAAAACCAGCGATGGCATAGGCAAAGCGCATAGGGAGTGGGTGTGCACTATTCTCATCCCAAAAGAAGTGGGGGGAATTTAATCAGCAGATGCGGAAAAAACCCAGGAAAACCTGTTGCATGCACCATAACATTACACAGGACTTTGAGCGGGCCAAGTATACGAATGGGTCTGAAAAAAGGATTAAACACAACGATTGAGAATAGGTCCATAAAAGACTATTAAACACAATGATCCACATGGTCTAGATCAGGAGTTCATAATCCAATCATTGCCTGAATGATGGAGGAGCTCAAAGGATTACTAAGTATTTCCCCATTTCTTATGCCCTTCCTTTCGCCATTGTCAGAGACATTATACTGGACTAAAACCATTGGTATAAACTAGAATGGCAATACAGGTGTTTATGTTAGCTTGTCTCTGTTTTTAGCAAGGACAATTCAGGCAAGACAGATTATTGTGTAGGAAGTTAGTGACAGCAAGAATTAAAATCTAGGGACAAGGTTTAGAAGTAATCCTCAATTCATGCACAGGTACCAAGTCAGTTTGCTGCTAAGTAAGTTCAAGCTTTTCTTTAGGTCACATTTTTTTCCAGTCTTGGCTTGGCTTCTGTGTGCCCAGGTTAAGCCAGTGGCTGCATTATCGTGCGGCGTCTATATACAATATCTTATTTCCCCTTTCTAACTGCAGTTGAATATGGATGGAATGAATAGCTGCGTTGGAACAACATGTTGGTTATATACTGAAGGGAAAAAATCCTAATGGGGTTGCCACATGGGCAGAGCATTGTAAAAGGCTTTGACCTGGATTTCCTGTTCCTTTCTCAGTAACTTTGAACGAGTCCCTTCATTCTCTGTGTCCCCATGGGGATAACGATAGCTACCATCCTTTGTGCAGAACTTTGATATCCAATGATGCTGTTGACGTTCCCAGGTACTTACATCATCTAATTACTTAGTAGAACCTGACAATGAATGCAAATTTATTTGAGACTCTTTTCTTTCATAGCTGCAAAATATTATTTTCTTATAGAAGAGGATGATCCATATCATCTTTTGCAATTCAAAGAGGTAAAAATTCTTTTCTGAATTTACTAATGTTCAGGGGAGGGGAAGAAGAGAGCAGAAAGATAAGAGTATACACCCTGTCTTTAAGAATCTAAACTGGTAGCTCTTGTATCACTTCCATTCTAGGAGGGTCATCTCTCCGGTCACTCTGAAGGCAACAGAGAAAGAGAGGCATGTCCAGATCAGGAGGTGTCATTGCCCTGAGTCACTCCAGCTGCACTGAAGGCAATTGCCCCATCTCTCTCCACCGAGTGCAGGGGGGCCCAGGAAGACGGTCTCCTAACTGAGCCTCCCATAATGCACGGTTCGGAATGCAGAAAGTGAGAGGCATTTGAGGTGTTAAATGAGGCAGTTGGATACTACAGGGTCGTATACATGCCTTTTAACTTGCCATAGTGGTTCTCACAGTCTTAAGCAGACTGATTTTAAAGTGGCATTTGCTCTAGAAGTCTCACCATGGCAGAGCATCAGCGGTGTCGCTGAATCACAGTGCCTGTCATTTGTAGATCCCCCTATAAGCGCCTCCTAAAAACATCTCCCTGATTAGAGCCGTTGCAAGAACTGGTCCTATAGTGTTTTCTTTTCAATTCTATTTGAAGCATAGGGCAGGAAATGGGGAAAAATCATCAATACATTAACAGTAATTATGAGGGAAAATTAAGTTATTAAGATTTACAAACTTTTTGAACTGGCTTATTTACTAGACGCTGCTCTGGGAACCCATCTACACAAATGTCAACTTATGAAGGCCACAATGTACATACCTGCATCTGAATTATTCACATCAGTCAATGCAATTCATCTTCCCTGTAGCTGAGGTTTAAAATTGGTCAGATGAATCATATTTCTAAGGTTCCTTTTTCCCTTCTGTAGACAGTGACTGGCTTCATTATAGAGGACTATATTTTAGCTATCAAAAGCTCTGTGAGAAGAATCTCATCTTCCATAGTTCTTTTCATGACATTACATTTTTGTTGTTCCACATCACACTGGATCTCCTGTTAGACGTGTATTAGTGACAGCCTAATGGCAGTTTTTAGAAATTATTGCAATGTTTTTTGTTTTCTTGGTTAATGAAAGCAGATAAAAATGGTGGGTTTGGTGTTAATACAACTAGCTCATTTATAGCTTCGTTTTTACCTTCACGTCTTAGGCACCAATATTTCTGCTAGTGGAAACTGAGGGCCTGACACATCTCCTATTTTTCCTCCTGGATAAGCGCTGCTCCAGAATAGTGACCGGGAAATAACTCTACAATGTGCAGACAGCTGTGGTTCCCAGCACTCTATATTACTCTTCTCACAGGTATAACTCTATTCCAGTCACATTAAGTCCATACACCCAACCAGTCATCTTTGCCATTAAAGGTACCTTTTTATAGCAGGCCTAAAGAGTTCACTTTCCTACTTAGTTGAGATTTATTAAAAATAAAATTGGGCCTTTTAACTGATCCCAACACTCGTATTATCAGCACAGTTCTACGAATGCAGATCTCAGAGCATATCTTAGCACTTTCACATAGATGAGTACCAATGTGCAAATAACAAAGAAATGCCTTTCCTTTTTACGCATGCCAGCTCCACTTTCTTGCATGAGGTTAAACAGGAGCACGGTTAGAGAGCTGTAAAAAGGGCAGGTCATGTGGAAACAATATTGTGCCAGTAAAGCAAAATTTTAAAGGAGCAAAGCTTTTTCTCTTAAGCCTTACAGCATTAAGAATATGGTCCACAACACCTGTGTTAGAAAAGCATGAATAGGTAGAGCCTTGGGGTGTCCACATTAGAAGATAAAATGGGCTGGAAAGCAATGAGTGGTTTCAAACTAAAATGTCATTCACCATGTCAGAGAAGTAGCAGAAAGATAAGACATTTTAGCAAGTCTCCAGGTCATAATATTTAGATAGAGCCCACAGAACTGCTGTCCTACCACTCAAAATGCAGACAAGATCCGTAACTGACAAAGCAGGACTCAAATTATTGAGCAGTAATAATGATAATTCTTTCTTGGGTACCATTATCCCAACATCTTCAGACATGGAAATGAGGCTTCCTGAAGCACGTATGTAAGTGATGTGTTTGTATTACTATATAACATTTTCCTTTTCCATTGCTGAAACTGGCATTAGTTAGATAAAAGACAAAGTAACAATAAACATGGACTTCGATGTAAACTTCCCAATGGGGAGGTCTCCAAACATCTGCCACTTGGAACGCTACCTGTAATTTAAAAATGAAACTTACATCGGGAATTGCTTGACACTATTTCTAAGAAACTGTTTTATTTTTTGCCTTGCATGTTTTAATTACAGGCTCAAGATTTCTTTTGTCTTGAATCTGCCCAGTCCCTCTGCAATCACAGATACAGAATTCTGTTCTCACATAGTTTGGTTCCTGGCCGTGTAAGAAGAAAACTCAAGAAGAAAACTTTCCAGAAAGTGTCTGATCTGAAGAGGTATTGCAAAGAACAGCAGATAAGAAAAAATAATTCCATGTATTTATGCTGTCAAAGAACAATACACTTTAATTCCTTTAAATTTATTTTCACAGCTCATAAGTTATTTTTATAGCTCATTTTCTAGAGCAAATTATCTCAAATTAAGGCACATCTTAAGAAAACTATTGCAGTATCTTAATTCTGAAGTACTGTTTTTCTCTGGTCATGCATTCAGTGGTAGCACAGATCCTATTTATTCTGTATAATCTTCCTTCAGAGTGCATCCCTAGACCAGATGGACCAAGCGGGCATAGTGCTGCTGAATATGAATAGCCCTGGGTGAACAGATGCATCTGATAAAGTCGTTCAGGAGAAGGTGTTCGTATTTATACTGTGTTCTGGGGCCCTATTTTTTTGCTCAATCTTATCTGCAAAATAAGATTTTATTTTCTCCACCAGACAGTATCAAACCAGATCTGGTTTGCTGTGGTTTGAGGTGGTAAATAGGTCAATTGCTGCAACAGCTATAACTGAAGGAAGGTGGTTTTGCACTTGTATATTAATTGCCTTTAGTATTCACTGAAATTATGTGCTCATTACTTGAGAGAGCACCTTATTTCAGGGGCTTTTCAAGAGAATTTACAAGCAGGTGGCGCTTTTTTAATTCTTGTCTTTGCTTTTTGATGCCAAGCTCTGGCAAGTATCATCTGTTAATATCTAACAGAACAGTTTTTAATCAGAATGCATTTCGGGACCCAGGTTTAACGTTTACAGAACGAGTGGTCCCTTAACAACATGTAACACTGTTGCCAGCCCAAGGATTATGCTACTTTGCTATCTAGTTTATACAGACAGATGAAGCAGCCGAAAAAATGATCGAGGTAAGGGTGAAGATAATCAGGGAAAGAGAAAACATAATTAAATACTTTATCGGAAAGGTTCCAAAAACACAGAGCAGAACACTAGCATCCACTGCAGTATTTCTACAGCAGAAACGGGGATGACGTTTTTCACCAACTGATTTGTGAGCAATGTATTAGATTTATTGAAAACAAAGGAGTCATCATCCTATTAACAAGAGAGAGGAATCATCCTATTAAGAAGAGAGAGAAAAAGAAAGAACAGCATACTGAGAGCACAGAGCATCCAGATGATGGGAAGCTTGAGAAACCCCATCGTTGAGCCACAGCCAATGTCATGAAGCCCAAAGCAAGGCCGTGCAGGGTCTGTTTCATCAGGCTGTTCAAGTGAAAAGGGACGCGCTCTCTAGGCTGTGCAACCTGGGAATAGGATTTCCTGAATTTACACTCCGGTTTTAATTCTCCAGAATATTTTCAGAAAATTTAGCAAATGCCTTCATGAGTCTAAGGATTGAGCTCATAATAAAGAAATGGAACTTATTCCAGCTAGAAAGCTAGGATGTCCGGAAAAATAAGCCAGATTTCTGCCCCCTGAAGCTTTTCCTTACTTCCCCCAGCAGAAAGGAAACTTATCCCTTTCCAAAGTTCTTATGGAGAGATGTTGCCTTGCACTTCTTGATAAAGCAAGATGGAGAGGCCAATTCAGTACCTAGTGTTTTTATAATGTATAATCTAGCTTGAATTGCACCACATCATAAAACTAGAATTTAAAATGTCATGAAACTCCATCCTTTTCCTCCCGTACAAAAGGTAGTCTAGATACAAACCACAGTGAGGACGCAACCTCTGATCAATGAGAGACGGTTGCTGGCACTGCTGAATACACAACTTTCTCCAGCAAGGTCATGGATGTGCTGGAAAATTTTGCTGCTATAAATTTTATTGACTTTCAGTTTCTGATAACGCTAAGTGAAAGCACACTGAACTCTGGCGTTGTGCCATGAGAGACTATTTTACTCTGGCAGCCAAACCCCCCACTTTGCTGAGTCACAGAAAACTTGCAGCCATAAGTCTGTGTAAATGAAAGGCACCTTTTGTCAATGACAAATTTGTAATGTAACTTTGACCAGACTTAAGTTTCTTTTCTGTCTCTCCTAGGGGGGAATATGACCAGAATATAACTCAGAGAGAAAAATATTGGTTCTGCATGTGCAGGTGTTAAAAAACCCTCCAGTTCACCCAGCCCGTAACCATTCCTCAATTTCCCTAGTGACAGGAATAAAACAGCTCCAGGAGCAATAAAATTTAATTCCACTGGTTCTTGTTGCACTGTCACGGATCACACTAACTCTTCTCTGTCAGTATGCTTCAGTGATATGAAGAAAATGTAGACTATAGCTCCTTTTTAAATACATTTTCCTTTTTGCTTGCAAGATTTTCATTTCCTTATGACAGAGGATGACCCATATTATATTCTTCAGTAGGAATAGGTAAGTACTTGCTTGTGGCTTTTAGTATTCCTGTCATGAACAATTTTCCTTTCACAAGAAGCAATGTATTTTCATCTGCCCCAGTTAAAACATGCAAATAGCCAAACATATTGAAAGAATCCTTTGTTTTAAATACACTTTGGCAGTTAGAGGCCACCCAAGCTGTTGTTCACCAGTGGTCAAATTTGAGCCCACAAAATCCACTTATACTATTGCAAGAGTGAAACATATACAATTGTATATATGCAGACCCAAGAGCTGCTTAAACTCACTGGTGCTTGTGTTTGGAAAGTACAGCTGCTGCATGGACCTGTGCAGAGAAAAGCAGGTGGGGGGTGTTGATCCTATCAGGCTGCCTCGACAATTCTGCTGGTTAACACAACATTCAGCTTGAGGGCTTCCTGAAGGCCCAGCAGGACACTTGGTGATGGCGGGTTGGTAACACGCACCGTAAGGGATGCTGAATGCACCACTCCCTTCCTCAAAGATCCCAGCAGGTGAAGTTGGCCAAGCTAGCTGGGGAAGGAGAATTCCCATAGACTTGTCAGTGAACTTGCCTTAAAATTCAGCTTCCCTGGAGCTCTGCTCCCACAGACATTAGCTCAGCACAGTGAGGTTCTTCTAAGCTTCACCCAACCCTCCACAGAGATACAAAGTCAAAGAGGTTCCCTCCTTACACTATCCCAGAAAAGCCATCCAGGCTATTTTTGTGCCATCTAGGCTATTTTAAAATTAATATTAAAAGCCTAAGACACTATCTTTTCTTTCCATGAACATTGATGGTAAAGTGGTCAGGTTTAATTTTTTTTTCCAAAATTATCTCTGCTGGGCAAGCACAACTTCAAAATGTTTTCTCATATTACCAACTTCCAGAACATGTTCATGATTTCTGTACTATTGAAATGAAGAAAGAGCCTCAAGTCTTCAATAGTCTTTGCTGAAAAAATGTTATAAAGCTGGAATGTCATGTGCTGTATAAAGCAAACCTCTAGTTACATAGCCTAGATCAGTGGAGAAGCAGTGCTTTATCACACATGTTGAAGAACATCTTCCTTCTCGCCCTGACACCACACTCCTCAGCAGCATGCCCTTTGCAGTGCTTCAACGCAGCGTGGCTGATTTGATAGTCCTTCTCCCTGACAAGTCCTTGAGGAATTAAGTACTGTTCTTTCTCGATTCACCTATGAGTGACCACAGAGTGGCCTCTTACTGATTATGCTTTAAAAAAACCAAAACTGTAGATTTGTGATTCCTTTGGGGCTCATCCTTGGCAAGCAGTCTTTACATTACTTAGCAAAGGCAAACACCAAATAGGCATCACCCCTCAGTCTATCGATAAAACCTTACAGTCCACGTGCATGATAACTCCTTCTATATTTAATTTTTACTTGTAATGATTGATGATAAAGCAAATTAAGGCAGAGCTACTTCACATCATGTGCAATGCGCATATGACATAATAGGAGACAATAATTTAACCCACAAAGATCCACTCATCACAAGTGCAGTGACTCATCAGCTTCCCAAAACATGATGAAATCTACCTAACAGATTCTAATGAAGCAAAACCACAGCGTAATACAAACTGCTGCAGATTATACGCATTTGTTTTGATGATTTTTCTTCTTCTCTGTGCACAACATCAGAGCAAAAGTGGGGAAAAGTACCTGTTTTCAGGTAAAATGTGAACTATCTTGTGCCAGGGCTCACAAGCCCAGATGGATGTAGGCATACAACATGTTGGCAGACCCAGAAAAAGCATTTTATTTCTCAGATGCTCTTTACTGTTGTGGTTTAACCCCAGCCGGCAACTAAGCACCACCCAGCCGCTTGCTCACTCCCCCCAGGTGGGATGGAGGAGAGAATCAGAAGGGTAAAAGTGAGAAAACTCATGGGTTGAGATAAAGACAGTTTAACAGGGAAAGCAACAGCCACACACGCAAGCAGAGCAAAGCAAGGCATTCATTCACTACTTCCCATGGGCAGGCAGGTGTTCAGCCATCTCCAGGAAAGCAGGGCTCCATCACCCGTAATGGTTACTTGGGAAGACAAACGCCATCACTCCAAATGTCCCCCACTTCCTTCTTCTTCCCCCAGCTTTCTATACTGAGCATGACGCCATATGGTATGGAATAGCCCTTTGGTCAGTCAGGGTCAGCTGTCCCAGCTCTGTCCCTTCCCAGCTTCTTGTGCCCCCCCAGCCTCCTCGCTGGTGGAGTGGGGTGAGAAGCAGAAAAGGCCTTGACTCTGTGTAAGCACTGCTCAGCAAGAACAAAACCATCCCTGTGTTATCAATCAATCAACACTGTTTCCAGCACAGATCCAAAACATAGCCCCCTACTAGCTACTATGAAGAAAATTAACTCTATCCCAGCCAAAACCATGACATTTACAAAAAATGGTACATTTACCTCATAGTTTAACTAGTTTTATTCTGTAGTTTGGAACATTGAGGCACAAAAATAACAACTTGTCCAAAGCTCCTGAGAAAGCCTGTGGTAAAGATGGAAACCTAGACCTTTTGACTTTCAGTTCTCTGATTCAGCCACAAGACCTTCCTCACCATGTAATCAGAATGGTGCATTATAGACCAAAGTCTACCATAACTTACACTTATAGAACACATGTAATGTACAACAGAATTTGACATTGCCTTTTATTTCAGTTTTAGATAATACTATGAGAAACAGCTGTTCCCCAAGGGTTGTGCAGCTCCATTGCCAGATGCCAGCAGGCTGGACAGTTTCTCCAGTGATCAGGCAATAGTTAGCTTCATTTTTTGCCTGGTTGCTTCCTCCCAAAGCCAGGCATTCAATTAAATAATCAGTTGCCATGGTCAGCCACCAACTTTGTTCTTTTTTTTAAAGCTTGCATGAAAAAAAAATCAAAGGACTTGGGAAAAAAATAGTCAGAAGAAGCTCCATCTAGGATAGCACTTAAAATCGATTTCCAATGAAATTATGGCTGAACATGACAGGGAGGGTAGTAAGGAATGACGTCTCTGTGACTGACTCATTTCTTTGCTGTTCTTTGAAATCAAGAGCATTGATTTTTTTATACTTTTACTTGGGTTTTCTTCCAGCATCCTGGGATTCCCTAGGGCCTAGAAGGATACAATGCTTGACACACAGGCAAATTGCTGAAAGGTCAGTGTGCTCAGTGCACATTGGTAGCATCTATGCTGCTGCTGTATTTGCCAAGATCCAAGCAAATTCAAAAAAGAAAATTATATTTGAAGAGTGTTTACCTGCAGTTCTAGCTCAGCCTCCTGAAAAATACCCATCATTGCTAACTTTTATTTATACATTTGCGTGGGACAGTCCACATCAGTTTAAACAGGCTTGCATCTGAGTTTTTCCACCCTTTCTTTTGCAGACTCACTCTAATTCTAAGTATAAGCCTAGCATTTCCCCTAACCCAGTGACACCATCTAGTCCCACATGTATGAACATCACAGTGACACAAACTGGCACTGACACCCAACGTAGTCTGGCCACCTGTGTAACCAACTTGTGAGCAACACTTACTAGCACTAGCAGAAGCAAATCCCAGCTTTTACCCCAACCCTACTACTAATCTTTTCCCCAACCTTGCATTTAAGCCCCAGAGCAAAAGGTGGCTCAGAAACCAAATTTGGCATCATTTCTTAAGTCAGTCTGAAACAAGTCATCACCTTAGCCTCGACTCAACATATATCCCAGTCTCACCTTCGTCCTTTCACAGTGAAATTTCCTAGCCTGCCACCAACCTGCCAGCCGAAACACAGGACAGCAGCTCTGTTTCCCCTTGCAGATGCTCTCCTTTACCCTGGAGCTCTGTGAACTTGAGCCCCAACTCTAGCTCCAGCCTTTGCACCCCACTTCTTTTCCCCAGACGTGGTTTTGCCCCATAGTTCTTCTAGGCCAGCTAGAAACTACAACTAGGATTATGGTGGAGTTTAGGATTACTTTTTAGGTTTGCATAAATCATGGTTTTACTCAGTCTGACTCCTCACCTTCATCCCACCCAAAACTAATCATAGCCTAAAAACCGCTCTAGGATCCCAACATAAACACAGCCCAGTGCTTTATGCCTGAACTCTGAAAAGCTTGCCTGGTAACCTGCTATGAACTCAAGCTTTGCCTTTTTTCTTTCATCTCTGGAGGTCAAACCCTACTTTACCCAGTGACCCATCCTCCCATCTCAGAGCTCATTTCACAATGACACTGGATCGCACCACCTCCCAGTTTAGTTCAGCAGGCCCTGTCAATTACTGTTAATTATATGACTTTATAAATTTACATAAACAGCCTCTAATTCTATGCAGAATCTGTTTACTCTCACCAGGACACATAACCTTAATTTGGAAGGAAATATACAGCCAGGAGTACCAGCTTTTCAGATCTGCCTATCTCGCAGAAAACTGTGTCTTTTATTAAGGCAGAAGCAGTGCCAAGAGAACTTCAAACACATTAAAATGCTCAAAGCTTGACAAGAATCTGAGAGCTTCTTTGAGTTTGTATGAAAATGAACTTATTTTTCTTGCAGTAGGGATACAGTGATGTTTTAGAGATGAGACAATGTCTGCTGTGCACGTGTACTGTCTCGTATTACTCTGGATGCCACATTTCCACTTACATTATAACATCAGAGCACATTATTGACTAACTTAAAGGTAATAATTGGAAAGGTTTTATGAGGCAAGAGTATTATGATCTGATAACAAATTGCCTTTTTTTGTTTTGTTTTCTGCCTACATCATAGCAAGCGTCTAACAAGGCTCAATGATAACTAAGAGCAGCTGGTAATAGCTGCAAATGTAATCCGTTAGCAGCAGCGGTGAGCCACATAATCTAATGAGGGAAAGAGGTGATGCAGCCTCTGCCTGTCTTTGGAAGTGAGAGTCTGCATGTGTACACTTACACACACATACAGCCAAACTGCGTAGAAAAGGTTTAAATTAGCATCATCATCTCTGGACAATTTTCACAGCTTTCTGAACCTGACTGTTAGGGAGATTTCAGCTGGGAGCCCATCCTGAAAGGGACACCCTTCCACGCATCTTCAGTGAGCTCCTTGCACAAAAAAGTGGGATAGACAGAGACAAAGAGCAGAGAGCCTAAATCACCCAGGCCATCACAGATTATAAGTGACACCTGCAGTTTTACCAGGAGCTATCAGAGAGCAATGTGCAGGCAGGAGCTAGGCATATCAGCCCACCAGACTGCAGCGCTCGCAAAGCCGGCAACTCATCTGCTGCAGGAACGTCACGGGGATCCAAAGGCAAATCACCCTCGGCTCTGCCAAGGGTTGTCCTGCTGTCTGTCAACGGCCAGCGACTGGAGGCAGTTCCAGTGAAATCTTTTGCCTAGTGAGGATATAAAGGATATTCTGAGCACCGCTGAGAGCGGGAGCCTTGCAGAGAGAGAGGCACCTGGAGGGACCTAACTTCGGTGATGGGAAGTGACCACACTCTGCTACAGTCAACTCTCCCTAGGTAAGTCATGACTTCCAGACAAAGTATAAAACATAAGCTAATTAGATCTTTTTTTTTTTTTAATCCAAATTACTGCTTTTGGCAGAGGAAATGGTCAGTAACTCACAAACCCCTGCAGCTTGTGCTCAGAACAGGAAAGGAAAGTTTTGTGCCCATCATATTGCTTTGGGGCCACGAGCTGCTTGCCTTAGAGTTGGGCTGTGCAATGAGCAGTGCCTGAAATGCACTGCTAAGGCAACTCAATGCTGGGTTGCAGACTATCAGCTTGTATACAAGCTGCATAGTACAGAGTACAGTGGGTTCATTTCCTTCAGGGAAATATTTTTTCACCTGATAAACTGTAGAGATAGTTGCTGTCTGTGGGGTAAATAAGCCATGCAAGGCATGTCTTGCTAAAACTGCTGGACTTTCCTTTTTAAGAACTGCTATAAATATTAAAACTATTTAGAAAGATTTCTGACTGCATTAAACAACCCTGCAGTTCAGATTTACATTCACAGCATAAGTTTACTCAGGGGTAATTATATGAGACATATATGTTCCCAGGAAGTTGTTTCATGATGCTGCTTTATTTAAAAAATAATTGCCATGCAAAATCGACCTGGTAAGCTGGACTCCCCACAAAACACTGTTTAGCTTCTTTGACAATGAGCAGAAAATGGACAAGAATGAAATAAATCCTCTGAGGGAATAATGATTATTCAAACAGCTGCATATGCTGATAATCAGAAGGCATTGCCTATATGAGCTTGCTAGGGAAAAAAACTAGGGGCCTAATATTCTCCCTCAAATTGACTCTGTCAATGAGCCTACAGCCCACTGCTTGTGTAAAAGCAGACAGTAGCAAATGAAGTTAGCGGGCCTCTCTCTGAAAGGTGCTAGCTGCAAACAGGCTGTCTGGAAGGAGTATTTTCTCAAGAGGATGCATAATTTTAAAGTTACAGCTTTCACAGTGAGATACAAAGCAAACCGGTACCATGATTTGATGCAAATATAATGATTTAGCAGCAGGCACAGATCACATAATGAAATGATGGAAAGAGGCGATGTACCAAGCTGCCAGGCTCTGAATATGTGGCCAGAGGGTCTACGCATGCACCTTTGCATACACACACATATGCCTCACAGAAAAGGATCAAACCACTACCAGTGCAAATGAAGACAGCATTCCTGCATTTCTTTACCTTTTGTGCCAGTATACATCTGGTAGTAATGGATGATAATTATGCTTTTTTAATTATTTTTTTAAAATATTTAATTTAAAACAAGCAGTGATTAAGTTATGGTGAACTGCGTACATCACTGATTTGGAATGATCATTGATTGGGAAACCTAGCCCAGGCTCCAGAAAAAGAGAGAATTGCTTGGTCATCGGATAAAACATGGCTGTAAAAAAAATATGTAGTAAATTACCCACAGTATTGTAGATGAAGTCTTTTCCATCTTGAAGCTGCTTTCGTTATGACAGTGTTGGAGAGTTGCAGGATCAATAAAACATTCATTTTATACCTTTTCTTTTGCCAGGCTTGGCAGAGTAGAACTGTCCTTCCACTGGAATGGTTTTGTGGATTACAGTTAAGGAAACCTCCAAAACACAACAGCTGATCATGGAAGAAGCCACGGAGAGAGGGGTAAGTAAAAACTATCCACTCAGGGGGGAAAAGAAATTATTCCTCAAGTAGTTTTGCCTGTATTGTGAATTTTTGTTGTTCCGAATATGCTGTGAGTCAAGTGATGTTTTCTTTCAGAAGACAATAAAATTTCAAGGGGTGGGAAGGGGGAATCACATGGTCATTATAATGATTTGGATCCGATCCATTATTTGAACGTCATTTCCTCTGGGAACGTAATATAATAAAATTTCATTAAATGAGATGGACACAGAAAATGTCCGCAAAGAAAAATGCTTGTCTCCTCAGGCATGTATAAAAGCCAGGATGGGTGAATCTTTGTACCAGTCTCTCTCACCTACTGACGAAAAAGGTTTTACCAATTATTTTACCTGATTCTTTGCAGAGGTAACGTGATTAGCAAGTAGCAAGAAGTATCACCACAGAGATAACAAAATTAGCAAGACTAGGGTGTGAACTTTTAGCAGTTTTACAGTTTTTACACTAAAAAATGTAAAACACTAGAAGAAGTATTAATATAATAAGGACACCATCAGCCTGGAAGGTCTTCTGAGTGACCACACTCACGTATTCAAAAATGCTGTCTCCAGTAACAGCATTTCCACGGGCTTCTTCCAGCCCCAGTGAAACCTGGCCTGAACCTTAGATATAAGTATGGAAAATGTATTTATGCAGACTATAGAGAATTTTAAATGGTATGAGCTTGTTGGTTCTTCAAAGCCCCAAAATTAATTTATTGATTACTTTTTCTTTATAAATACTTGGGAACATTATGCAATTTACAAACATTATGCCAAAACCAAAAGGAAACTACAAAAAAACCCTTTAGAGTGGAGAAAAAAACCCCAGCCGTTCTAAAGTCTAAGAAATATCCTGGCATTAGTCTTAGCTTTCTTTCCATCTTCAATTTTTGTTCTAACATCAATTACACCTGTAACCAAGCTATTGACTTACTTTCTTCCAGGACAAAACTAGACACAATTCCTAATCCTACAGTCACTGTGGATGTCTTTTCAATTAGCAGAAAGGATTTTACAGGAGTTTTCTAGGTCTGCAATACATCCTCCTTCACTATTGCATTGGCAAGAGACATTCGTACAATAACCAAAGCCGCACCTAACTCTTCCTCCACTACTGAACAGGAATGATACTTCCACGAAACAGAAAAACCCTCAGTTATATCTGTAAATAGTTGTATGGGTTATTTGTCAGAATCTAGCCCCAAACACTGGCAATTACTTATCTAAAGCTCTGTAAGGCTCAGATTAAGCTTCTGACACAAGGAGGCGTAATCTCCACAGATGGCAGAGAAGGGATAGCTCTTATACCTAAGCTTGTCAGAAAAAAATATGAGACTTGTGAGGAAAACTAAAGCTGATGACTGAGATGCTTAATTTTCATCCTGCTGAATCCTGTCAAATCCTCCTCACTTTTGTGCAAATGATTCACATGCAAATGATTTGTTTTAAACAACTGATGAGTGCCCAAGTCATATAAACTGACACTTAGCAGCGGTTGCACTGCACCCCTGTCAAGTATTTACATCCGTTTTCCAATCATCTGGCAACTGCAATGTAATTAACAACTTTGTTTTTATGTCCCCACTGGAGCTGGCTTGCAAAACCATCACAAATGCATTCATTTACTCTAAATGTGCTCTTTGGATTTTACTCATTTAAATGAAGAAATTAGATTCTTTCCCAGCTCCTGTTAGCCATGACCTCTTCTGTCCATCAGCCTAGAGGATCTGTGATAACCCTTTAGTTAGTTATTTATAGCCTATAATCACATCTGATATTGTCACGACATTATAGCCAATTCTCTTCACTTTGAGCCTGGATCAGTGTAATTCCAGCAGAGAGGAAGGAGATGCCAGGTAGTGGTGAGATTAGTTATTAAAAACTCTCTTAAAAGCCTAAAGCTGGTATGTGATCCTGCATGTCAGTAACTACTTGAAGACACAAAGACCTAAGAAGTGGTATCCTGAACAAAATCAGAAGCAGCATTGCTTCTGCTTGTCGGGGACTACCATCGTATTGGAATGCTGGATAATGCACAACGTAAGTATTTTCACAACATGCCTACTACATAGATAAAATCTTCATTTTACAGTTGGGAGCTTAGGGATTAAAATCCCGAGTGGATCATAATTATTGTTCACTCCTAGGAGCAATGCCTCTTTGCTGCACAAAGGGATCTGCAGCCTCGCACTGGGAACCCTACAACCTGCTTGAGCAGATGATGGCTACAGGAGATGGAGCACATCCCCCAATTAGCAGAGGTGGTTCGCCTCAAAACTGGCAGCAATGAAGCTACTTTAGAGTAGTGACATGCACAGACTGAAAGAGAAGGCTCAGCTCAGGGGTGGTACCATTCTAGCAAGGCTGGCTCTCTCTGAGGACTAAGCTAGAAGCTCTGCTTGGTAGGTTTGAACTCTTAAGGCTGCTCAGGCAGCTGACACAGCACACATGAACACATACTCTCCTTTCCTCTGCCGTAAGAATACTCTGAAAATACTTACTGGCTCTCACTCTGTGGGTCAGAAAGTCCAGGGGATGTTTGGGTGTGAGAATCAAAGTGGTCAGTAGTAGCCGAGCCAAGGCATTGGAGATCTCAGCAGTTCCAGATGGGGTAGCAATGGACTCGTAGCCATTCACACAGCCAGTCAGCCCAGGCAGACAATGGATTTGTGTACACTGACCAACACCAGCTTGAGTACCAAAAAGCAAGATAATGGCACAGGGTTAGCTTTTTTCCACCTAATGGGCCCATCCAAAAAGCCACCCAACTTTAATGCCTCACTAATGTGTGGTTATTTTCATTATTTGTAAGCAGTTGAATTAATTTTTACAGTACTGGCAAATTCATAACTGTTAATGCCTGGTGACTTTGAGCTATACAGATTATTATTGCAAAGTTCTCTGAGCTGTTTTGATGCAAAGCATACGGTGCAGGTGAGATGAGCAGGACAGAGTCAGCACTGGGTGTCTGCAGTGCCAAGCTCCGTTGCTCAGAAGGCGCAGAGCAAGATAACCCATCTGCCCAAGGGAAGGGAGCAAATGCAACATGACAAATCAGTGCAGTTTTCCTAATATACTTCACTGCTTCCATATGCTTTTCTCCAGAGCTGAACCATCTATATCTAGCTCATATACAATTTGTGCATCTCACCAGACAGCTTTCAGAGACACCGTTGTGGTTGCTGATTCCAGATGTTGGAGGCTGTCCCCGGCAAGTAGAAGTACTGCCCGTTTCTCCCCCGCTCCCTCAGACTGATTATTCAGTTCATTTCAGAGCAGGGTCATTTCAGACACTGACAAATTGCTGCATTGAAGTATAAATTCTGAAGCATAAGACATCAACCTATATGCCATCCTAAACAAGCAAGTCAAGTCAATCGTGACTTGAGAGAACGAAGGCTCAAAGTGCCATCAAGTGGAATGGCATGGAGGGGAGCAAGACAGAAAGTTTCCCTGGGGTTTTTAACATGTGAAATGACACTACTGCCTGAAGTTCCTTACAAGCACAGTATTACAGTTTGATATTAGCAGTCAGTATGTTAGTTGCTGGTATTTGGGTTAAGTCAGCTCCAGCTTCTCTTCTTTTATGACACTTGTTTTACCTGCTTTTTCCTATATTTTCAACAGCAGGATTTTCGGACACTATCAGAAACTGTAAGAGAAATTGTATGAAGAGATCAAAACAATATTCTCTTGTGAACCGGCACTTTCTGAAACCTCCATTTATTAATGTATAGAAATGGTGGCTCTAATTCCACTGAGACATCGAGACATCACTGAGACAATCTTACCTTCAGTAACTATCAAGAATTGCACAATAACTCCAAATAATAATACTTCACACAGTATATGCAAACAACAGAACATCCAGCAATGACCTCCTGAAAGTATCTCTGTAACCTAATTATGAATCTAGTACCCCCATTTTACCAGTGTATAAAAGAGGGCAAAAAGTTTAAGCAATTTGCTCAGGGATACAGCCCACCTTACTGAGAGCCCAGGCATTCAGAGCATCCAGCCCCCTGGACATGTGATTTAAGACTATTGTTGCCTCTCTGTGTGACCAAAGTGCACAATGATTTTGTTTCCTTTTTAATAAGTGTGTTTATGCTCATCAAGAAGCAGCCCAAGAACCCCAATGAGAAAGAAATACTGCCTGCTCAGCAGTGTCACTACCACGTCAGCCATGTTTGTAATACTAAAGAAAGAGACTGCATACACCCAGTGCCTTCATACACTTTTTCTAGCGCTCTGAGATACTAAAATATGAAAGAGCAGACCCGAAAGGATGAATTCTATATTCCCCATGTAAAATCTGAGCATTTGCAATCCTCTCTGGATGGCATGGGAGGGAGTGGAGAACCACGAGAGCAGCCTGCAACCACCCAGCAGCACCTCTACATACCTCCACACAGGACCTAAGCAAGTCTGCTGTGCTTGGCCTTACATTCCGTAAAGAAACGTCACCAAAGTTAAATCTCTTTCGCAGCGCAGAGTCCCTTTTCCTTAACATCTTGGTAATTTTTAATAATAATGTTTCAAAAGAAAAAGGTTAGCTTTGAAAATGTCTTCATAAACTATTTCCAAACAAACAAATAATAGGAAATCCCCACTCAGATGAACTGACAGTTTGCTTTATCTTTATGAGAATGAATGACATGTGAGTGAATAACCATTTAATTTTTACATTTTAAAAGTCTCAGTTGACTTTAAAATCAATAGATATTACAGCTAACTCATTTTACCACCAATTTATATTTCCCAAATAAAATAAGAAAGAATAGAGTACTGTTTTTTTAATACATCTTGATTTCCTATCTAAATTTTTTAAAATAATACATATACTATCAAATAATTTTATCACTTTTTATGCTTAAATACTGTTTGATTTTATGATCCACGCTGTACATATGTTAAGTTACTCTATGGACTGTGATATTTTCCAGCAGTTTCATAAATTAGCCTTCTAAAGTGATTAAGCTGTTCTCTGGACTCCAGAAATAAACTCCTCAAGCAAAATTATGTATCTTCCGTCGAACAATAAACACCAAGAGTGGAAGCGCTTTACTTTTCCAGACCTGCAAATACTTTCAACAACTACTTGTCATCAATACATGGGCTATATATATCTTGCAAAGAGAAACCAATTACCCACATATCAGTTGATGTGCCCTGACGAGAAAGCCGTGTGCTCCTGTCACTGTGAGGAATCAATTATCTTGAATTACCTATTTGCTTGACATGCACAACTACATCTCCCACCGAACACCTGATGTGGATAGCTTGAATATGTTTGCCCCACCACACCTGTGAGGTGGCTGGGCATGGCTCGCACCAGCTGGGTTTATCTGAGATGACTCCTGGCTTGCAAGTGCGTAAAGAATGGGGGAAGATCATCTCGGGGTGTGTTGCCCCTGCCACTGCATGTCTGCCCTCCGGTGCATTTCCACTGTAAACAAGAACAGACACCATCCTCTTCTTCAGAGTGGAGGGACAACTCACTGCTACTTAGTGCAAGTGCTAAAGGTGATGGGTATTTGGCACAAATGAAAACAAAAAACAGAATAAAATTCTACAGAACACAGAAGAAACACCAAATGTAGCCTGTTTGTTCTGCCAGTTGGGATTATTGTGGTTACCCTTTCCTGACCATGCTCAATTTATCGACAGCAGCCATTCCCACCTTCGGAGCAGGAAGGGTTACGGGCGGGAGGCTGGGCAGATGGATACTCTGCTCTGTTCTTCCTGTTTTTCAAAGAAGGGTAGTACATCTGTTTATTCTGAAAAGTACATAGGTGGCCTTCTGCAAGCAAGAATTACCCTACTTAACTCTGCAACAATGAATATTTTGGCAGTCTATGAGTCTTGGAATTTCTTGCAATTTTATTTATTCTAGTAGATGGTACCACTTTCTCCCTCTTAGGCAATCTGCCAGTATCTGTTAGGATCTCTCCTACAGTGTCTCGTTAATGCAGGCTTGGGAACAATAAGAGTAGGCAGTAAAATCAACCTGTGTTGTAGACAAAAAGAAAGTTTTATAATGCATAAATATCAAAGCTCTGTGAAATGGATTGTGAAAAGGAAGAAACAGTTTTAATGAGCTTTTAAAAACTATCAGAAGAAAAAAAGGAGGTATGTGGGCAAAAATTAAAATGTTCTGCATAGGGTAGACAGTAGCTGGTCTTTCAGGAGGTGAAATGCAGGGGAGATGGAAGAGATTTTTCCTACTACTGCCCTACACACTGTATCATGATGTGACAGGAGAAGTTAAACCAGAATATTTTTGGTTCCCCGTAGGATCTAGCCGTGACTGAAATTGTCCTGCTTTTGTTCAAGAAATACTTCAATGTAATATGCAGAGATGTATTGCAGATGGAGGAAGGAAAATAACCCAACCCACATCAGCTGGCTGACTGCATCAGAGACGTGGCGTTCGCAGGGGGGTAGAGCAGCGTCACAGTACCTTGTCCCACCCCATCCCACCCTTCTCTCAGCCTAAGTACAAGCAGTGCTAGTTCAGTGCTGAAGCAGAAAATTAGAACCAATTTCACTGGCAGTCACCCAAAATATCCTTCTTTTTTGTCTTCTGATCGTGACCAGCTTGAGGAGTTCCTGTGTCCTCTCCCTGCGAAACTACCCCTGTTTACGCCTAATGCAAAGATTCTTCTACAAAGCCCAGAGGCTGACCCCACCGGTCCCATCCGGTGACGCAGTACCTTCTGCAGTTCATCCCATTTCAGTCCTAGCTAAAATGATATCCTGTATCTGGGGCTTTAAAACCTTGCTATCTAAAACTGCCATCTATTATGTTGTAGGAAACAATCCTCCATAAGACTAAATAACCTAAAATGGTTTTGAGCTTAAATTTAAGTAAGCCTATGATTGTGCCAAGCCCCATCCCTTCTAATATATGGTGGGAATAAATTATTTTTTCAACGAAGGTAAAACTGAAATATTATTAACATCCAGACAATGTTCTGGTACCAATTACTTTTTTCTTTTGATATCTGAAAGTAATACCAACCCTATTCAAGGTCTTTCTCTGAGGAGGTGAGCTGTAAAATGACAATTTTAATGGAGAGTAGATAACAATTTGGTCTTTTGTGCTAGCGAAGAGAAAGTTACATCATTTCCCCCATAATAGAAGTGTCTCATACCAAGAAGTATTATCTCTTTTGAAAAATAGTATGTGGAGGAAAGAGAGCTCTAATGAGACTTTGATTACATCTCTGCCATTACATGATAATCCTTAAAGTTACTCGCCTGTTGTGTCTTGCTTTTTAATCTAGCCTTAAAACCAAAACTGAAGCAGATGCTTAATACACTTCATTTGCAAAGCTGTTTACACTTAAAAAATCATTCTGGAGAAACTTCTGCTTGCTAATGGGAAGCCGTCACGGTTGCTAAGCCAAACGTAGCTAGGCATAGCTGCACTGCCAGGGGCTGGCACATCGAACCTGGCTCCTTCTGCAGGGAGCCCCCTGTACAATGGCACCACCCGAGATGTCTGGATGTGAGTCTGATCAAGCACGATGTCCTGCTAAGCACAGCTAAAGTTGCGGTTGATTTTATTCACTGGGACTGAACATCATGCAACACATAGGGCTGTATCTGAGATGGTGAAGTTGCCTGTATTGTGCTAAGGGGTACAGACCCCCGAATACGGACAGTTTTAGCTGGGAATCTCTGCATGGTGGTTGATTAGACAGGGCCATAGCCTCCAGTCCTTGCAAACCAATACCAGATGATTTATTAATTCCTTCAACTCTTTTATGGGACAAACTTTGCTTTACTTTTTCTGGGTTGGGTTTTGTTTCCCTCTCAGAGGACATAATTCATCTTGCTCTTTAGATTGACTTTTATGCAAAGCTATAGGCTTAATTCTGGGCAGAAAACCAGTCTTGTGGAATAACTAAAGCAAAACTCACCCACAAAGAGTGGGTGGAAGAAGAGCATGACGTGGGGTGGGTCTATGGTCAGTGGAGATGTCAGCTCTGATGCCTTCAAGGCAAGATGGTCCCAGAAGCACAGACATAGCATATATGTCTAACCGTGTTACAAGAAGTTTGCATCTCTCAGCTACACAGATACACAGAGAAAGAAAAACATGAGCTCAGAAAGCCAAGAAGAACCTTCACCTTTCACTAGACCCAGTATTGCCAGATGCCAGCAGTCTACCAGCTGCAAAGTAGCTTACAGAGAAGAGGACAAAATTGGACCAGGTAGCCCCAGAGCCTCTTCCACAGCATCACCTGCAAGCAGAGACTGGCGACACAGAAACATGCGCAGCTCCCCCAGCACAGCTGGTCTAGCACAGTTGGTCTATCCAGATGCTTGCTTCTTCTGTCTCTCCAGATGAATACCTCGTGATCCTCAGGGTCCAGATGCACACTCGACTGGAAATCAGACCCACACGTGTGAAATCTCTGAGCCATCAAAGGAGCTGTGCACCCGCTGACTGCCCACCGAGCTCCCAACCTTTCCGACCACGCAGAGAACTGGGAGGCCAGGGGACTTCCCAGCCATCCTCCCTAGTCCTGGAACACCACCCAAAAAGTAGCTGGAGGGAGGATGAGAGATTTGAAAACCTTTGATGGAGAAAAGGTTGACTGTGCGAGAGGGAAAGGAAAAGCTCTTGTTTACTATGTATTTGATCCCTTCCCAGGTAACTCATTATCTGTGCATTTCAGATGCATGTTTCCCCTGAACAACAGGAAATCAGTCTGTGCTTTTCAGAATAGAGGTAGCCTTTTTTGTAGGTAAAAACTGCAGGCATCCCCACCCCGATCTTACAGACCAAAAACCATTACTAAAGACTTCCCAGCAGATGGCAGGGTTACCTTGTGACAAAGCTGAAAGTCTCAAGTTGCAATGGCTGCTGGATAAACGTTCGAGTACTGGTTAAGTATATTTAATTAGCAGAACGAACTAATATCTGAAAAGGCATAAACACATGCTGGTTTAACTGGGAAATGTAGAAGTTATATTTTAAGGTAGTGAAAAATCTTTAACCTCAATACAGTATTAAAAATTAGCTTCGTTATAAATGAGCTTCATTTAGACAACTGTTTATATCACAAAACTGACCTAGACAGAAAACACAGTATTTGATGTGAGAATCCACTGGAGTTGCTGGCTGTAGAATAAAATCATGGGAAAAGCAAAAAGCCCTCGCAAATATTACTGAAAGTGATCAGCAGAAGTGGTTTGCAGGACCAAAATCAGTTCAGCTGGATGGTGTAGTGTTTGCCTCTTTCTAGGAACTGAGCAAAAGAAGAGCATCCCAAAAAGGCAATTCTGTGCCGCAATTCTGTGTCAATATGAGAAATCATGACCTCAGCAGGTGGAGAACACCTTCACAGGTCGGAACTCCCCTCAGAAACAGCCGCGAGGAAAGCCTGGTGCACCCTGAAGATCTCAGAAATGTTTTGTTATGTGCCAGGAACCGAACCGCTCAGCCTAGTGTAACTTAATAATAACTGGCGGCAAATGGACGAGGCTTTGGCTTCTTAAAACTACAATTCTCTGAATCTGCTTTCCCAGCCAAAGCAGTAAGAATTGCCCCACTGTATTTCAAACACTTACAATGACTGTAGTAAGTGAATTCCCTTGTAAGTGTCCCAAGGTTGTATGGGCATCTCCTTAAAGGACAGCTGGATTTCCATGAGGTGGATATAAATGTGGTCATTCTGGTTGTGTCAACACTTTCTGAAATCATTTGTGGACGACCGCTAATGTCAAACCTCTGTACATTGCAGGTGAACTGAAATGGCTGCAGGAAAAAATACCAGTCCACATCTTATACAGTTTTCTTTAGCAGAAAAGATTCAGACATCAGACACCCGATACTTTTGCCTCTCATTCAGTCTGTGCCAGGTTTGGCTTGCCTCACTGAAATTACTCACATATTTAATTTCACTGTTATACTGTAGAATTAGAGGATTAGTGGAAATACTATATTTATTAATAAAAAGAGTTTACCTGCTTTCTTTTGTGAAGATCTAATAAGAAAATGCACAGGCTGATGACACACAGGGCTTCTGAAAAGTAAAAGGGCTCAGCCTGGCACATCTTCAGTGCCAGGACAAATTGCAGACCATGCAGAAAAACAGAATTCTCATTCCTCGTGACAAACAGTATCTTCAGAGTCACATTTCCTATTATTTCCTGCAATAATATACTTAACTTCCTCTGAGAAGTGTAGACTGTCACTAAAGAACATAGCTTCGGAGTATGTTACTGAAAATAGTTTTGGGTTTTGTTTTTATTTTATAAAATCCTTAAGGTTCATTGTCATATTTTTTTGTTTTTATATATTAATGCATGATTACATTATATTCTTTAAAAGTTTCCCCCATCCTATAGCCATTGGTGCCAATTCACACCAATGATTCACCTTGTTTCTGAAAGCATTTGCTTTATAAAACTAGAAAACCAAAAAGGAATAAAAACTGCATCGACTGATGCTTTAAAATCCTATCGTCTTTTTGCATTTGGATAACACACACAAAGCTTGACACATTCCTAAAATTCTGACTCTGGCAAGCGTGTAACAGAAATGGTAATATTAACACGATCATCTTGATTTTTTCCCACTAGAATAACATAATTCTAAGTGCTCCAAGATCACATGTCTTTTTTCCCCCTTTCAGCCTCATGAATAATTTGGCTTGTCTTTCTCACTGACAGAAACACTGAATCTTGCTGAAGGTCACGCAGCATTCCTGGTATCTTCTCATTCATGTGCAATTCAGCACTATATTCTTTGCCTCATTATTTTACATTCATGACATGCAGTTGTAGATTGTTTCCATGGTGGTATAATGTCTGATAGTCAGTTCATGCAGTGAATGGTAAGCACTGATGTTTCAAAAGCTAATTAGTGGTGTAGATTTGTTTTTTATTGCCCGATCTCAGTTTATTCAGCTGGAGAGCTATGGGCCAGGCAAGGTCAGCAAAGGCGATTAGAGAAATGATCATTGCTTCATACAATGGAAAGTTGAAACAAATAAGATTATTTGGTGTAGAAAGGAAAAGAATTAAAGGGTCTGAGGCATCTGACATTATTAAGGTAACTGTAAACCAATTGTTTTGACCCTTAGGCCTTTGGCTCACCCAGGGTCCCCACTAATCCATTTGTCATCCAATATTTCTGTCTGAAGACAAAAGCCCTCTTAGGCTTCAACAGAGAACCAAGATCCTTCTATTCCTGGCTCAGCAACTCTTCATTTCCCGCCTAGAGTTTCATCTCATCAGTGTCCTCTGAAGCAATACCCTGCCTCCCGTTTTCAGTAGCTAGAAGGAAATGTATAGGAAATCATGGGGCAGGGAAGCAGTAGGGGGTGCAGAAAAAGAAAGGAACCAAAACTCTTTTATCTGTAAGAATTGCTCTCAGTTGGCCTCAACTTAGACATGGAAAGTTTTTTCTGCAAGTTGCTGGGGGGAGGGATGGGGACAGACGGGCTTTCCCTAGCCCTTCTTTTATTTCTTCATGTCCTGAAGAGCTTGGTAACTTTTAAGCAATGGTGCCAAACCCTCTGAACCCAGTTTTCTGTGACTTCATTGTGGAATTTTCCCTTCAGATCACAAGAGGTGTGGATTTCACCCTCTCCTCAGCTGCCAATAATTTATGCAGCCATATCTGCCCTTGGCTTAGCACATCCGCGCGGCTAGGCTTTCTGTGGCACACATCACTGAAGAGCCTGAGCAACACCACTTTCAACACAACCACAAGCACGTGTAGAAGCTGTCCACATACATGCTGTAGGACAGGGAGAGACCTTTACATCAAGAGAGTATACTGCAAAGCCAAGAGAACCTTAAAGAGGAAATGAAACCACAGAAGATATGCTGTTAATTTCAAGAAGAATTATATTTGCATTTGTGTAGGATAATATGATAGCAACCACATAATCAGTGTTTTTGTTTCATTTACGGAGTGCATCTATGACATAGTTCAGGAAGGAATTTCCTTCAGAAGTGAGTGATGAAAGTGCATCACTGCAGAGAAGTCTTCCTCAACAAGACAAGGATTTTTCCTCCTCTGGGAGGAGCAAAGAGAGGGGTCACAGTAAAGGTATAAAAACAAGTTACTTTTGTAACCCCATGCCTTAAAGGCATAGGGAGGAATAAAATTTAATTGGTCATTCCCATTCATACACTTGCAGAGGACAAAAAGGAACCACCAACAAAACTGGAAAGTCACAAATGCAGAAGTGCAGAAGAGAAATAGTTATCACTACATGATATTATGAGGTACAAATAAAAAACACCATAAGATCACGAGCTTCATGCCTAATCTTTTTTAATTTATTTTGAGTTATTTCAAAAGGTAGGGAGGAGAAACAAGAATAAAACACAAGCCATGATATAGGCCATGATGCTCTAGGACACAATTCAGAGTAAGATATTTCTGAAAGGCCCAATACAAAGCAAGCTCTCTCCCTGATCAGGTACCAAAAGAAGTGTGTCCTTTTTCACTTGCTGCAAGAATGTATCCTGGTTTAAATAAACAAATAAATAAAGTATTTTGAACTAGACCCCACTTGTCTGGTTCCAGGTAGGAACGCCCATCCCCTCCCGCAACACCTCCTCTGGCACCAGTCGGGCAGATTTGGGAGTTCCCCCCAGCACCACATGATTTCTGCATCTCCCTCCCACCCAAGATGAGCTGCAGGCCAGATCCATGCCTTTCAGGTGCCCACATCTTTCCCAAAACCAGGATGCTACTCAACCAAGAAAGCAGTGCTGGTCTAGCTTGGAACTGCAGTAGTTCAGATGGGAATAATGGGATTACAGTGACTAATGTAACAATCTCAGGTAACAGATACAAATACAACTAAAATGCAGCTCATATTTCAGAAAATAATTAAATTGAGTTAATATAGCATGCTGAAGACATACGTCATAATAAAGAAAGTTAGTATTTTCTCATTACTATTCATGCAAGATCTAATTTTACTTGGGTCTAGAAATTTAAAAAAAGAAAGAAAAGAGTAACATCACCATACTGAAAAAAAGGCGTTTCTTGTAATCAAAATTTTCCTTTCTTCTTTATGTGAAATATCCCAATCTAATTTCTAAATGGACTATCCCCTCATGTATCTATGTTGACTGTCATGCTAATACGGCTATTCTGCTCAATAATATTTGAAAACTTCCCTTTTTTCTTTCGTTTCTCTGCTGTTACCTTACATTGTGTGGCACACAATCTTGTCTCAGCCATTCCTGTGTCCCGCTCTGCCTAGTGGATGGAGGGACTGTAATTACACAAAATGTACAATTTAATCTTATCTTAGATTTCTAACAGCATGATTACAAGGCCTCCCTGATTACACTGTTCAGATACAACTATCAGCAATACCAGAGTTCTGTTTGCTCTAAGGTGAAAGGCTGCCTGTTATTAAACAATGCTATGGTTTTATAGGAGTAAAATGTGCTCACTAAGTATAAAATGCCAGTGTTTATCTACAGCAGGCATTATCAAAGAAAATAACATTCTCAATTTTATTCTTTACGTGCTTTCATCTGTATATAATTCAATCTCGGGTAAATTAGGGAGATTTTTATAGCTAATCTAAAGACAGAGTACACATCTGGAAGACCTGTGTTACAGTCCCCGCTCCACTCAGTGCGCCAGTCCTCTGCGTGCAGCTGGTGCAAGCACTGTTGAAAAGGTGGGATGGAAAAATGCCTCCAGAAGTCCACATGCTCACTTGACAGACTGGCATTTCAGACTTTGCTCCAGGCTGGATAAAGCATGAATTTGAAGCCAGCTCTCCCTCTTTCTCCCAGAGACTTTAGCTGTTTTTTCCTATGTACCAAAGACAGCAAGCTTAGCCACCAGGGTGCAGAGTCAGTTCAGAAAGCTTGCCAAACTTGCAGCGTTTGAGGCACAAATGATATACCAGGTGGGTATACCTAATGCTAGAAGCAAAGGCCAGGATCAGCCATTTCAAGCCCTGGGCAAGGCAGCCTGACCTGCTGGAGGGCAGTTCCCCACTGGCCATCAGGAGTTTATGGTCAGATAGCGACTGTGTGCCATGGGTGCTGGAAAAGGCAGTTCCCCTTCACAGCTCAGCTGTCTTCCTCAGGGCTACTACACGTTGGTTGCAAGAGTGGGAGATGGGGAGGGAAGAAAGGGACATCAAGGAAGCATTGAACCGAAGGAAACTGTGCATTGCTTTTAACCGCTCTGGTGGTGTAAGTCCTTGCATCCTACCTGCTGCAGACCATGAAGAGCAACAGGAGACTTCCCATGGTTGTCTACATGGCTACATCTCCCTGCTGAGTTACCCCCAGAACAGCCACAGTGAATGGGAGGACAAGCACGGGTCACACCAAGCATGGGAGATAGCGATCTCCTAGGAAAGGGCATAGAGCAAATACTGTGGTGGCTTTACGGTCAGTGGTGGGGTCATAGCAAGATGTGGAAGTGCTGGAAGGAGACAAAAGTCCCACCAAAACTGCCTCTTCAGCAGGTGTGTGGGCATCCAAATTCCTACGGCTGTCTCCAGCAACACAGGCTTATGTTCACTGAAACCCAAGGAGACTGAAAGGGTAGCCACTTTCAGAGGGACTAAGGAAAAATGTGTGACTTTTCCAAATACAAAAATTCAACCTCACCTCACACAGATCTGATAGGCATTCAGACAGCAGCAGAGTGCGACCTGACTTTGCAGAGTTTGCGGGACTGGGGACTCAGTTATCTAACTGATCCATCATTAACCAATAAATAAAAGCCACTTGATTGTGTTCAAAACCAGTAGTTAAACATGGCAAGAAGGAAAAACAAATGCACAGTAAATAGGGCCAAGCTAGCACAAGTCACAAGTCAGTGCCAAACAAGGTCCTATGACCAAAACAGCTCCTCCCATCAAGAAAATGTTTTGCTGGGTGAGTGGATGAGTAAGAAGCACACTCCTTGACTTGTTCCCTCAGTTGGCACCTGGCTCTGGCCAAGCCTGACAACATCAGATGTGTCTTCCCCACTGTCTTCCAATTTTTCCATACTGGAGACCCTGAACACAAGAAGCCCTGGCTGTCAGCAGCCCTGGTCTTGCCAGTGCCTGCACCACTCCCAAGCACTGGCTGCATCCGTGTTCAACGGCTGCAGCCATCCCTGCTCTTCTTGCATGCAAGGTGCTGGGTCCAGGTGCCCAGGCCCTTGGCATAAGTAGTCCAGCTCCCTGGAGTGGGTCTTCCTCTCCGTTTCTGAACCCCCTGTTGCTGTTCCTCTTCAGTTTTCCCTATGCAGGCGGGAGATCTGCTTTGATGTGCACTGTAGCGCACCTCACGTACCCCTCCCCCTGCTATGAGATGCAGTCCTAACCCATGTTTTTCTGGCAGTTTCAGCAAATGCTCTCTCATCTGATTGCTCCTCCCAGGAGCAGAGGAGCTTCAGTTACTACTGACCTGGAAGCAATGAGAAGGGGATATCAAGAGCAGGGTCCAAGCCTATAGGAGGATTACAGACAACTGGAAACATAGACCTCCATGGTTTATCCCACTGGCCTTGATGCTCAGCTGAAGGTGGTCCTTCATCCTCCTCTTCTGATGCCCCAAGGTCAGGGAGGAAGTACGTGAGAGTGGCGCAGGACAGCACTGGTACCCACCAGGTCGCTGCCAGACTCCTGCCTGCAGCTGCCCGCATACATCCCAGTCTGTTTTTAGCGGTTGCACAGCCTGCACAGGTAGCTCCAACCACATTCAAGCAGTTTTGCTCAAGCTAAAAGCCAGCTTTACCCTCTTGTGACAGAGCACTGGGATACCTACAGAGTCAGTGTCAGCTTCCCGCAGGCTGGGACCTCCTCAGACTGGGCTTAAACTGGAGCTGGGGGCTGTAATCCCGTTACGAATACAGCCCTGCGGGGAAACCACGCGTAGCCCTTCTCTGAAGCACAGCACTTTGATTTTCAAGAGTATCCAAACAGGCTGGGTTTTTCCCCCTTTCCTGCAGCCCTTGCTCCCGCAGACATCTCCGAGATGGATGCGATGGCAGCCGTGCGCATCCCGCCGGCCGGGGCTGCGCCGGCCGGCACAGGGGAGCGCTCCCGCCGGACCACGGGCTCCGCACGGGCAGAGGGGACCCGCGGGGCGGCGGGGTGACACCCCCCGTCACTCCCGCCTCCCCTCCAGCGGCCTCGCAGCCGCCCGCCCGTTTCCTGCCCCGCCGCCTCGCCTCCGGCCGCCGCACGGCCCCCGCCGGCCCTGCAGCGGCGGCGGCGCCCCGGCCCCGGCCTCGCCCCGGCGGCCCCGGCTGCTGCCGCCCCCCGCTCCCCCCCGGGCCCCGGGGGCCGCCCCCCAGCCCGGCCCCGAGCATGCTCAGTGCCGCCCTGACCTACTTTCCCCTGCCGGAGCCGGCAGCGGCGGCGGCGGAGCGGTGGGCAGCGCTGCGGCACGGCACGGCACGGCACGGCACGGCACGGCACGGCACGGCACGGCACTGCGGCAGCGCCGCGCTCCGCCCGCCCCGGCCCCGGCATGGAGCTGCGCGGGGCGCGCTGAGGGGCACGGCGGCGGCGGGCGCTGCCGCGGGGCGGCGGCGACGGCAGCAGCGTGCGAGCGGGAGCGGCCGGCGGGCAGGTGAGCGGACGCGGCGGGGGGCGCGGGCCGCGGTTCCCCCAGCGGGCGGGCGGCGGTCCCGGGGAGGCGCTGCCCGCCGCCGCCTCCACCGGCCTCGCCGCGCCGCCGGCACCTGCCGCGGTGGCTGCGGAGCTGCCCGGTCCCCGGCGCGGAGCCGCCGCGGTGAGCCCCGGAGCGGGCGCGCTGCCCCGCCGCCGGCGGCCCCGGGGAGCCCAGAGGGCCGGAGCGCGGGGACGGCGGCCGTGGCCGGGGGAGCACGGCGAGCCTGGCAAGCCCGACATCGTCCCTCTCCCGCGGCGGCTGTCGGCCGGCAGTTCACGGCGAGCCCGCCGTGGAGAACCGTAGGTACCCGCGCAAGGGGAGTGGAGTAACGCTGTGTTCGGCATGGAAGTTCAAGAGATTAGTTCAAATCGGCGGCGGGGCGTGCAGGAAAATGTGCTGCTTTAGGCAAAACAGCTCATGAGCCCGAAGCTTTTACCGGAGACCTTCAGCTCCTGCCCTCCCGCTGGAGCCGCGGTCAGGATGCTCGCTGCTGTCCCGCGCTGGGAAGGAGAAAGGGAGGCAGTAATTCAGTCCGGAGACCTCTTCGATGGAGCCGACTTCTTAAGGGAGCTGAAGTTGCGCTGCTTTGAATGTAAAATAAAGGCTGCCTCTTGATATTTTGCTTTAATTACCCTTTTACTTGACAGGAGGGCCTCATGAGATAAAACTCAATTTCAGAAACGCCCTGAGGGACCAACAATCTCAAACTTCAGAGCCGTCTTGCAATAACTATCAAATACTCTTCCTTAACGGGGCAAATTTGAACAGCATAGGACGAGCGAGCTTAAGAGAACAGAGAGCACTACTGAGCAGGCACTTTTCTAGTGCATTTATCTGGAGAGTCTTGTAAGAGACTACACTCCCTCCAGTCCTCTCCGTTGTTAAATTGAAGCATCTCAAATGGAGCTCCCCTGATCACCCTGCTCCGGAAATAAAAGTAGCAACTGGGTAAGCAATGCTAAATACTAAATGCGACCTCATTTGGTATGTATTTGCCTGAAAGACTGTAAAGTTAGTGCAAAGGGAAAAACACAAAGGAGTTAAAAGGGAAAAAATGTAGCATTTTAGTTGTTTAGAGCCATTACATGGTGGAAGAGTTTCTCTCTTCACTGCAGGACAAAATACGGTGGCGATGATGTTTGCATGGCAGGAATCTTTTGTCTGGCTTAGCGTGTACAGTTAGCAACAGCACCATTGATATACTTGTGGTTGGTGTAGTAGGAATCCTTTTTTATTCGAAAGCCTTCTCATTTAGACTGCAGTATATCAACATCAGTTGATGCTGAGTGCAACTTACACAGCTGGAGTGCACATTGTACACCCTTTTTTCTGAAGAATTTGAAGTTTTCAGAGGCCTAGGCAAACAGCAGAACATCCACCAAAAAAAAAGGCTTTCTTCCTACTTTAATACAGTGATACATGGTATTTGTCCAAGGCATGTTTCCCATCCTGAAAGCTTAGAGGGAAAATCAGTCGCTCTTAAAACATTTAACACATGATGGGGGCATGGCAGTGAATTCTGAAGTGATCTATATTGTACAACTCCAGTTGCCTCCCTGCCCCGTCCCCCTTGCCTCCCTGCAGTTAGACAGGTCTTGCTCTGCTATGGAGGAGGAGGATGGAATCAGCACAGGAACCTGGTTAAAGTGTATTCACCACTTTAACCAGGGGAAAAAAACCCAAAGCCAACCAACAGAAATACGCAAAGCCACCCCCATAGAGTTTAGGAGAGGGTCACGTTTGTGACACAGTGATATGGGTGCTGGGGAATGATTTAAATGGAACAAAACCAATCTCCGTTTCAGTTCTTGCCTAGAAAGTTTGGAATCTGAGGACTGGCATTTCTTTTATGGTTTAAACTTCTTGCCAGTGTAAGGCACCACTGAGATGTGGATGCAACTTATAACAGGGAGAGTGAGCTTGCCAGGAGCTAAAGTAACCTGTACTGAGCTTTGCTAGCAGGGTCTTCTTTCTCTGTCAGCAAGTTGCACCTTTACTAGAAGTTTTTGCAGGCACAAATGCCTGTGATGCTACTTTGGGATATCCTGGACCATATTAATATGTCAGCAGAAGACTGTGGTGTAAGACCAAGCTTCTGGAATTTTTTCATTCCTGAGTTGCTGTCCATCCATGCAGACTTGTGTGCCTTGGCAAACCTCTCTTTGTAGTCTTAATTTTGTTATTTAGTTCTGTTTACTAAAACAGTGCCATTTTCTATCCACATACAGACCCATGTGAGAAACATCACTTCCAAGACAATGGAGATGCTATTACTTTTCACCAGTTACTATTATTAACATAATTTGTAGCAGCATTTTAGAGCATCATATCTTCTATCTGCCAGGAAGGCTGCAAAAGGCAGACAAAACTTGTACCTATTTGAGTCAGGATAGAGGAATTCAAACAGATTTAGTGATTTTGATTTAGCTATCTAAGAAATTTTGGTAGTGGACTCTCTTATTTCAGAATAAAAGTAATTACCATGAGTAGCACCTGTTTATCAGAAATAAGGAGCTCTGTACAAATGTGTGTAAATGTCTTATTTTGGAAGAGGGCCAGCACATGCGGAGGAATTACATTAAGAATAACCTACCTAGCCCAAACTTAACATTTAATTGACATGATTCTGCCACTTTGAGTGTTTTATACCAAGAAAAGATTTCTGCTAGTATTTTTAAGTCATGCAGGGCCACGGCACATATACTGCACTGCAAGTGCACCACTGTGTGTGCAGTCCCTGGTCATATGTGTGTGACTGTGTGGTACACAGTCCTACCGACAATACCGGATGCTGAGAAAGTTATGTTACTTTAATGTTACATTTTTCAATCCGAACGAGAAATAACTAGTACAAAAGTCTGAAATTACAGAGGTTCTGTGGTAAGCTCTTGAGGGCTTCCAGCTAAATTATTGCATATACATGGCCTTATATAGACATGCTTGGAAAGGGCTGAATTGATCACATTTGCCTACAAGCAAGACTTAAGTTATTGTGTGGTGCAGGGCAAACTCCTTTGAATCCCGTCTGCTGTCCTCTTTGTTACTTGTGGAGGAAATAGGCACAGGCACTTTCAACCTGAAATGATCCTTTTCTACTGCAATCAGTCATGAATGGTTAGATTCCTTTAAATTCCCCCTCTGACAAGGTTAATCCTGTCCTAATCACGGCGTCCACGTGTAACCTCTTTGCCCTGTATCCCGGAAACCAATAAATGTGAAAGCCAGTCATTAAAAATTATATCCATCTTGCAATTCTGTAAGGATAGAAAAGAATTAGTCATACTCAAATCTGTTTTCTCCTCTCTTTTTTTTCTCATTTATATTCCAGCTAAAATGGGAGCCTTTTGTTAAAATAGTATAATGAAAACTGTATCAGTGCATTGAAAATATTCACTTACTCAAAGCACATACAAAATTTAGAGTTTAAATAATAGAAGTCTTTAGTCCTGCAAAGCCCTTCATATTTTTGTTTAAACAAAACTTAATTTTTAATTTTATGTCTCGTTTGAACGTCCTACATCTGCAATTTTTCTTCTTCATTTGGAAAAAGAAAACAATTAGATGTGCTTAAAGGATGGTTAGCTTTGGCAAACACAGCTCAAAAGACGAAGCGGAGGGAAGTGAATCAGGCTGCATTCTGCATTGCTGTGTTCTTAGCAGGGTCACGTAAGCCATGCCAAGAGCATATGAGATCTGTTGTATTTGCTGACTTCGGTTATTTAAACTGTTGGCAGAATAATGCTTACAGAGTGCCGGTATAAATAAAAGATAAGAGGTGAGTGAAGATGAAAGATAGGTAGAACTTGGTGAGGCCAGGCAGCACGCAGATGTATGTGGAAGTGTGGGAGAGATTCTCTGTGCATCTTCTTTGTTCCTCCTTTCTCAGCAAAGGGGACTTTTAAGCATTGATCCGTCTGCGTTTACTGCAACAGCAAAACAGCAGCTATGCTGAAAGCTCACAAGGAGTTAAGCAAGTGTCTCTTAAAGCCACACAGATGTTTCCAGAATAATAGCTTTGTATACAAAACTATATTGAGTGGTAATTGTCCAGCCTTCAAATAAATACAAATGCTAAATAAATCTAGATAATCTACCTAAAAGAAGTATTTACTTGTAAGATTAAAAATCCTGTAAAGAGTGCATACCTAATCAAACATTAGCTGGGCCTTAAAAAGTCTCCACTACCGATAGTGTTGAATCTGCTTTATGATCTGGGTAACCCACAACTCAGTAGGACATTTCCACCACAGTACCTGTCTTGATTAAAAACAGCAGGCATCTCCACTAAATATAAAACTTTGCTTTGCTTTTACTGCAGTCATTAAAACACCTCCAAGAAAGAACACTTACATCGCTCAGTCCGTATCAAAAGGCACATATGAACTGCAACTTATTTAAGGAAAAGTTAAGCATCCAAGTTGCGTGAGTGTTTTTGTTACTTCAGTGTATTTCGCAAAAAGTTCATTTGATACCGCAGAGACACTGGGATTACGGGAGCTGCGACATCAAAAGGAAACTTTTCAGAGGTTTGGCATTCTTGAGGTACTTCTAAATAATCTCTCCAATAATTACCTACCAACAGCCTTCATCTGTTCATTTTCAGGTGAATGGATTAGGGTCTCTGAGTGTTTGTTGATATGAGGGCAGTGCACATCAGACCATTCAAAGACATGGTTAAATCAATGGGTCCATTCAAATATTTCAAGTGAAGGGGGTCTTAAAGTCTCTAGGATGCCATATGCTTGCTAGTTTTGCAATATCGAGATACGAAGTAGGATAAAGAGGGACAAAACTGAGGAGAAATTTACAGTAAAAATATTCTAAAACATTTACACACTCATAAAGGCAACATGAAGAACTCCTTCATTGTACCATTGCTGAATAGAATGGCATGTGCTTCTTTCCCTACACCAAAAGTCTGGATATAGCATTCATTTTTGATCACTCATATAAAATGTGGGATCACCATATTGCTTAGTGCTTTTTTGCTGCAGTTTATTGATAAACTATGGAACCCTGAAACTAAGATAACCGAATCTTTACAGTTGTTAACTTTACTCTGTTACCCCCTACAGCGTTGGATGTGTTCAGAACAAAATAGAAGATACTCATTACAAATTTTACTCCATTTCTGCCATTAATGGTAGAATAAACTACGGCCCTTGATTTTTCCATTTTCTTTCTTTTGTTAGTTATCATTTGTCACCTTACAAAACAAATTGACAAATGTTTGCCTGTAATAGCTTACCAGTGCCTACAAAACATAAAATTAATTTATGGGCTTCTTTATTATAATTTCTTTTAGACCGCAGCCCTAGAAAAGGACTCCAAGTTGCCATACTGACAGCCGTTCTTGTTCACTGCCCAGGGCCATACACTCAGAGGACAATGAATACACAGAAGACAGTTAAGTCCCCACATTCTGCATAAACCATCATAATCTATGAACCTGTGCAGGTAAATTATATACAGTCTTTCTTGAATCTTCCTAAATTCCCAGCCCTTATTTTATCTAGTGTCAAGAAACTGCAGTCTAGGCATTGTTTATCAAAAAACTTCCTTCCTTTTCCTCCCACTGCCCCATCTTCCACCTCAGTTTTACTGCAATTTGTCTTGTTTTAGTATTATGAGAAGCAGTAAATACATATGCCTCAGCTGTCTTCTTTACACCATTCAGTATTGTGTATATTTTTAATAACATCTCTTCTTCTCATCTACCCTCTGAAGTCAGTAGTCTGAAAAGGTTATCTTAGCCCATCTTTGAGTCTGACTTATTTCTGCTTTATCCTATTTCAAGGTTAGATTCACCACAACTGACAGTTCTCTAGCATCAAGAAGCCAGATCTATCTGCAGATAATAACCCATGAACTTTAGAGTATTGACTATCTACATGTGGGAAAAAAACCCAACATTCACTATTGCAGACACCCCAAATAAGTGATATTTCATTAGTTACCTAGGCTGGAAATAAGTCTCCTCTATATGGTAAAGGCACCTATTTATCATGTAAGTACGATGGAGAATGCCAAACATTTTTTTCAGGCTGTAGTCAACACTCTCAGCCTGTCTCATCATTCTAAAATACTGTTACTAAAAAATAAAAGGATTATGAAGGGGATCATGAAGGCAACTTCCAAGCATCACATATAGAAATTTTTAAGACTAGCCATATTTTTTCACAGTGACTTCTCCGAGGCAATTCCTGTATTTGTGTTTCTTGTGTGTTAGAGTTTCTTTAGGTTGGGATGGGCCTCTGGAGGCCATCTGGTCCAACACCCTGCTCAAAGCAGGGCCACTGTAGACCAGTTTGCCCAGGCTATATCTAGTCAAGTTTTGAACATCTTAAAGGATGGAGATTCCACAACCCCTCTGGGCAACCTGTTGCAGGGCTTGACTGATCTCGTGGTTAAAGAAGTCTTCATAAATAATAATAATTTCCAGTGTTGCAGCTTGTGTCCCTTGTCTCTTCTCCTTTCACTGCACACCTCGGAGAGGAGCCTGGGTCTGTCTTCTCTATGCCCTCCCATCAGGTGGCTGAAGGCACCAAGTGTGACACCAAGTGGCTGAGCACATGTGGCCCGGGCAGTATCACACAGCCCTGATCAGAAGTTTCTAAAAGATTCCCAGGCAGCTGAAAGCAGCTGAAGAGACTGAAACACGCACATAGTTGGGAGCTGCTGCCCAGCTGGGAAGCCCCAGTCTAGATGTGCAGAAGGAACATCTTCAGCTTGCGAACATGACCAGCGTGCCACCTGTTCAACATAGCCAGGGAAGCAGAAAACCGTGAAGTTATGAAGGACTGAAATCCCCCCCAAAGAGAATGAACAGAGCAGCTCTTTCAGGACCAAGCCTTAATATTTTATTGACTAGCAAATGACTAGAAAAATAAGTCAGAAAGTTTCTGCTAGTTCTAAATGAGTGACATTTCTCTTCATCTGCCTGTCTGGGCCCTAGTAGCTTAACCTTTTCAGGAGGTGGTTCTCACTATTAAGCCTATGAACTGGCAGTGAGCTTCTCACCTTCCATGTGGCGTAAGTTCCTTCATTTGCATTCCTGTTCCAGTAAAACCTGTTAACTTTTACTTTTGCCCACTCTGTAAAGGCATTTCCCATGGAAACTAGGAAAGGTAGTAAGTAGTTTTTAAATAACAAAGAATTAGCTTTAATTTTGTTTTGTAGCATCATCCTTGATACTTACTTATAGACAAATGAGAACCAGAATGAAAATCATTTAATTTTCTTGATCACTTACAAGCTGAGCAAGATAGCATTGGGGTGTTAAAGCTATAGGAACATAATTTATGCATTGTACAATAAGCTGGCTTCTTGTGCTTCACTTCTGAATTGAATAACCTCGCAGTTAATAGGATTACACATTATTCCAAGAACAAGAACAGGCCAGTCTTACAGAAGTGAGTGAGCCAGGAAAAGGTATGCATCAGTGCCCTCCTTTTCTGTTCTTTTGTGCTCTGTCATCATGTTGTTCTGCACAAATGCAGTACTTACAAACGTGGCCCCTCACCCACAGTCATTTTCTTTGGTGGCAGTAATACTGGGAAGCAAACTCATCTGTGACATGAAAAAATAAATGGTCAATCAGAACATGTCTCTGAGTAATTAATGTTCCCAGCCAGTCCAAGCTGTAAGTGTCTTCTGTTTAGACTGATGCTTGATTTTGGACAGAGAACTTTTGATCTCAGTTTTTGTCCCTGTTTCACATAGTTAGGAATAATACCACCACCCTGCAGCTGTGTTTGTTCTGGAGCACATTCCAGGGAACTTCTCTGGATAGAAATGCATAGAGAGCACACTAGAGCTGGCTATCGTGTCACTTAGAAGAAAAGACTGTCGTAGTTCCCTCATGTGGCTCAAGTCTTGTGCAGTTTTCCTTGGAAGTTAGTCCCACAAGCAGTAAATCTGTTCCTTTCAGATTTTCAGTTTATACCATTTGGGTTGGGGAAGAAAAAACTAAAACTATTTCATGTAAGGACCACTGGTAACCATCTTTCAGTGGTAAATGTTGCTACAGATACAATACAGCAGGGTAAGTTATCTATATATATGTTCTAGGTGCTGGATTCCTCTGATTCCACCTTGGGAGGTAAGCCTGTCCCTGACTACAGCTTTGGGTGGGAAAGGTAGCTCAGAATAGCTGGGGTGTTCCTTTTCCTTTTCATGCACCACAGTTTTAACATTAAAAAAAAAAAAAAAAGGAAAAAAAGTATATGTAACCACATTAAATATATTATAAACTTCTACTTTTTATAAGTCTTTTACAGGTAGCTCATGTGCTTTGGGGATGGGAGAAAAGAATACTTACATTCTTTCCATGACCAGAAATTTAACGTTTTCTTTATAGTGACCCTTTTGTGGCAAAAATGCTCCCAGAGACTCAGTCTGTTCCTACAGAGCAATACTCAGTATTGCAGATGTCCCTCTTCATTAGTGTCCTGTGTTACTCTCAGTCTTGAGGAGTTATTACAGGAATCTTTGTTTTAGTCTAGTCAATCCAGCTTTCTCTGACTTCAGGTCAGATTAAAAGGTTACAATTTTGGCTGCCTTCATCAGGTTTATCATGGGCCACAGCTAATTACCGCCTCTCATGGCCAAGATCCAGGGTGACAGCACTGTGCCCACTTCTCTGATATTCTGGATTCTCTTGCTTCTTTGCCAGAAGTGGGCAGGCATCACTAGCAGTCCTATTTCGGTCTCCTTAGCCTTCTCCCCATTTAGTTGTGTGATTGAATCATAACCCATTACATCACTTATGTTTAACAAAGCAGCTGTCTCCCAGATTTGTTTTCCCTGATATGCTCAGGCTGCTATCATTTTCCCTGATATGCTCAGACTGTTATCATGCCTACGGCAAAGCAGTAGGACAGAAACTCTGGTGAACTCTCTGGTGCAAACTCTGGTGCAAACTCAAAGAACTCTCTGGTGCAAACTCCCTTTGCACCAGAGTCTGGTCTGAGCACATTTTCTACGCTTTCAGTTCTCTCTCTCTGCTTCTTCCTGCTTTCCTAACCTGACTGTAGCATTTTTGGTCCTGCCCAACAGGTTAGCAGAGGGTCCTGGATGTGTAGTTCCCTGCATGACCACCCTTTACCTTTCTTGTGCTAGGTGAGGCTGAGAAAACCTTCTTTGTGGTTTCTTCCATTTCTTTGTTCCCCACTAACAGTGCAGAGGATGCACACCAAAGAAAAGATTCCCTATCACTTCTTAGTTGCCCTGGGACCATTTGTCTAAACTTGCATCTTAAAACACTGCTCTTCAGAGAGATCTCTCCCTGACTCCTCGAGCATACTCAGGTGTCCATCAAGAGCACTTCCCTGGATGGCATGTGAAAGCAGCAGCCACCGTTTCCAACATTCTGCTTTAAACCTACTGCCTGGTTATTCCTCATACTAGCCATCAAACTGTATTTATTTCAAACAAATGCATCTGCAGAGGTATTTAGCGTTTTCTTAATATTCTTCATTTCAGAAACATACATGGGAAAGTACATTCCCAGGAGTGACGTGAGTAGGCACGAATCTCCCACAGTAGACATAAATTATTTGGCTCTATTTCTTAAAATTTACTGCAGCTATTTATGATTCAATTCAGTGCCAGAGTGAGGGAGTCACTGTTATTTTCAGACAAGTAATTGGCCCTTTGACCGTGCTAAGAACCAGTCGCGTTTGTTATTGCTGCACAAAGGTAGGGTTTTTGCTTTCATAAGCTCCGCGTTAAACACGGGTAAATGTACAGAATAGGCACGCCTTACATTGTTACTGCCATCACACACTTTCCACACATCCATCCACAGCATCCCTGTGCTGTAGGGATTCAGTGGGCCACACCTGCCTTAAGCTTCCCAATACACTGCGAGTCCTTCCTTACAGGTTTTCTGTTCACCCGTTGGGGTGATGCTGCTTCATTTCCTTCTGGAATGCAAATTGCTCTCCACGCTAAACACCTTTTTTGATTGCTACTGATTTTTCTGCCATCAGAAAATACGGTAGGCTCAAATACAATACTAACAAGCCACAGCCAGTAATTAGCAACAGAAAGCTTAATCAATTTATGTTGTTCTTTTGCCCTTCCCATTGTCTTAATCCAGCCAGTCTTTGTTCCTGCTCCCTTGCCAGGAAGTGTGACGTGTCTTTTGGCTTTTCTGTATGGCGCAATGCAGATCTATAACACTGTACAGAAACATTTTATAGAGTGACTATGTGTAACCATAAAGAATGGCTGTCTCTAAGGTTAATGGAGTAGTAGAAATGAGATGTAAATAGTTACTGAAGTGAATAGGCAGAATTGAAGGATTTTTTCCAAAGTGCAGATTCAGACAGGCTATACCTATCAAGAATCAAAAGCGCAGGCTCTACACACTTTGCATAATTGGAAATGGATTTCTGAAGTCATTGTTTATATAGCTTTATATGAAAAATGAGATTTGCATATTAATTTAAAGTTAAAAATTATTCTGGCTGTTCAAGGCAAATATTTCCACATTCAGTAATTAGAAAAACAGAGAAAAAATGAGGGCAGGCTTGGAGCTGTGACAGGCATCCACACCATGCATGCAGCTTATCTAAAAAACCATAGTTTGTCATTTCTAGTAATGATTCATCCTACAAAATGGAGGAAACTATTTTGCTCTTTTAATAGCAGTTGTATCTATTTGTATGAAATCTAGTTCATTGCCTTACAGATAACAGGGGATGGAGAAGAAAACAACCTAAGTCAAATATTACCAGTGAAAGACAGTAATGTTGTTTTCTTTCCTTTTTGAATAAAGAAGAAAAGAGGGAAGGGGATTGTTTGTTTGTTTTTATATTAGTGTTTCCTTTATATATGGAACTGACCTAACCTTGTCAGCAGTCATTTTCCATGCTAAGGTAGATGAGTTACCATAGTGTCAACCAGATTTTTAATAAAATGCTAACAGTTTTGCAAGTAAAATGTTCCTTTGGGGAAGGTTTGTTAGATACTTATTGTTACCTATATTTGGATTCCAGGTAGATTCCTCTAACTATTAAGTTTCGCTAAGTTTCAGTTACTTACCTTGCAAAAACATGAGTAAAACCAATGTCGTTAGATACTCTGATGTGATTTTAACATCATTTGTGGCCCTTAGACTCTGAAATTTTCGAAGGTGCTCATTTTGAGGCCAACATTGTCCCCTCAGCCAGCACTGAATGCCAGTTGTGTTCCCTGGGAGCATAATGAGGCCAATAGAGAGCACATTTGTAAACCCCCCTCCCTCCTCTGTCTACAAACTGAAATCCCTGTTTAAGAAAGGGCTCATTGTAGATGATTAGTTGAGGGAAAATATTGGAGTGAGAGTGTGCAAAAAGTATCCAGGCAAAATGCTTAATGCCACATAAGGAATGGAAAAGCCCCGACTTCCTTTGTATCTCAAAGAAACCTTACCCATAATTATGTCACTAGCGAGTATTTTTCTTTCTAAATCTGCTCTGAAAATGACATTGAAAGGACTTTATCAGTTACTAAATATCCTCCTTTAATGATATTCTTCCATGCTATGTTTTATTTCAGAAAACTTAAAAAAATGCAATAGCTTAAGAAAAGTGAATGGTCTGAGATGTTTTGCTGTATGTGCTATTGTATTTGGACGAAACTGTGTATATTAAGGATTCCAACATCAGCTCCAGAAACCTTTCCTGGAGCAGTTCTTTCCTACACCATATTCCACAATTCACCTAAGACCATGCACGTGACAGAGTTGCAGCACTGAGCTGGTAATGGCAGCTTTAACGTGCTGTACCTTTGTTTTTCCTGTTGATTTTGCAAATGTTAAAAAAAAAAGGAAAAATCCGTAGAACTTTTGGCATAAAACCGTAGCTGCTGCTGTAGCTAAATTGCTGCTAAGTGTCTAGGTGATAAAAGCCTTCTCCCACGCCTGCCACTCTCAACAACACTATTGTCAGGAAAATGTATGCATCTTTTTCCAGTAAGAATAAGGACTGTGATGACATTAACATTTAGACAAGACGCTGAGCTGATGATTGTGAAATGCATTAATGGATGTGTCACTATTTTAAAAGAGCACATCTAATGGATTGTTTATACATGCCATCTCATTGTACTTATTTATTTATTTTATAGTATATTTTAAACGTAAAATTGCACGGATCAAAGTAGAACTCTCCTGTGACCTCCTCACCTCAAGGGCCTGCGTTCAACAGAACCGATCCCAGTTCCCAGTCAGTTGCATATACCACTGAAGGAAAATGAACATACTGAACAGCCACCACTTTTTGTACTTTCTGCCTACCACATGCCTTGTCATCTTATTAGCAGCTTTGACGACTGCTGAGGATGTGACTAATAGCACTTTCAACCGCACTGACATGAACACGGGATCTGTGCCTGTGGTGATCTCCCGCATCGACCATATTATAGTCAAGGAGGGGAGTAGTGCCTTGATCGACTGCAATGTCCAAGGTAGCCCTAGTCCACATTACAGATGGTACAATTCCAACGGCCACCTGCTCCAAGGGGAAGAGAATAAAGGTAAGATCTTAGTATTCTCACTGATATAGCCTGTCCAGAGACACTTCTGATTTCAGCAGGTTGACCGATAACCTGAATTTAGTGGCCTGACCGTGGTGTTTTCCTGTGTGAAAATATATGAAAGCCCACTGGCAGCCGTAAATTTGTTGTGCGCAGCTTGAAAGAAAACAATAACGTTTTTATAATGTGTTATTTATAGCAACACGTAGCAAGAAGCTGAAGCACTTAATGGAAGGTGTAGACAGGCTTCTTTTCATTGGAAGACTTCGGGTTCGATCCTGTTTCCCATTCTGTCCTCTTTTTTTCTTCTCTGTCACCAAAAAAGACTAAAAAGCTATTTTGCAAGTCAAGGGAGGATTCTCTTGACATATGGGAATAGTTTGTTGGCATGAATTCAACACAGCTAACTCCCTGATACACCTCCTGTCTTTACGCATAGTGCCATGGGAATGTGAGAAAGAGGAGATGCCCTGAATGACCAACAGAAAAACCTATATAGGGCAGCAGTCAGAAGGACAAGCCAAGATTGAGCCTTCCGGGCTTTAGTTAAGACTCTTCAGTTGCATTTGCCAGAGACCTTAATTACACATGAGCTTGTTTTCCTTAAATGGAAGGTTTGGGTGATAATCCTAGTTATACTTCTAGGGAACATTTGGGGGGGCATGGAAGATGTTTTGCTCATGTAATCCTTCCATACTGACTGCTTTGTTCATGGAATGATGAAATAAACTCTTAGTTATTCATACTAAATGCAAGATAGCTTGCCTAACTAATAGCTGACCTGAGGGAGAACTCTGCTATGACGGGAGTAATGATTGACCCAGCTGGATGTGCAACAGCATAGTGTATCTGTAAAAGCTGACTGCATAACTGGTTATATTTTACATTACAGTATTTTATCATTTTTTGAGTAAAGCTAGAGAAAGGAACTACTTGAGCTAGTAAGCGGACTTTCAGATATAATTTGTGCAGTCATGGCAACATACTGTGATTAGTGCGCTAGAGTGTTTTACTAAGGCTCACTACAGAAAATTTCCCCTTTAGCTAGGCATCTAACTTTAGGTCTTTGTATAGTCAGCTGAGAGAGGAGCTACTAAGACAAACATTCAGGTCAGTGAGCAAAAACTTTGACCAAGTCAGTAAAAATTGCAGATGTAGTATTAAGAAAACATCACTGTAACTTAGGCTTTCAACAGTGCGCTTCCTCCGTTAAGAAACTGACTGTCTTCCTATGAGAGATGTTTCCTAGCACAAGACCTTTCTTTACTATCTATATAGTTATGTTGAGTATGGCATTGAACTGTTATCAAAACCCAGCAATGGTACCTTTTCTAATCATTGTTTTCTCATTAGGCTTATACTATCTGCCAGGGTCCGTTGGCACAGACCCAGACATTGAGTCATAGGTCAATGCCGTTATGTCATTTATAACAGCTGGAGCCAGGATATATCAGCAAGGCATCTTGTCATTTTACAATTAATAAAGATCTACTTTGCCAACATTGCGATCCAAAGAAATACTGAGCAGCCAATACTCTGTATTTTTTCTTACTCTAGAGGCGGAGAAAGAAGTATCATGTTACAGATGCTGACATTTCCTCTGTAAGGGAGTTTTCCTCTGAATTTGCCTAACTTAGGCAGATTGGGGTGATTTTTTTAATGTGAAGGTCTGCTTTAGACTGAGCTTTTTATTTATTCTATATTTTTTAATTTCAGGCAAAGTGATTCAGCTGTTTTCAAGAATTAAGCTAGGGCAAAAAATAGTGTTTCAGCTAAGTTAAAAATTCTAAGTAAGAGGATAAAAAGACGTAATTAAGAACTGTACGTACAGGAACTGAGGCAGGAATCTTGTGGGAATACTTTCTACATAGGCTTCTACTGGAGATAATGTAAAAAAACAATTTGGATAGGCAATGTTTAATTAGAAAAACTTTCAAAATGGTAAAAGCCCATAACTACTCTGAATTAAAGGCTTTTTTTGACTAATGAGTTTCAGAATTGCCCGCAGATTCTTCCTTGAAAGAAATAAAGTAAAAAAAATAGAATAACCTTTTTAACAACGAAAGAACTTCCATGAAAAGGATAAAATAAATGTAGGAGCAAGGTCTACACAGTCTGTGGCAGGACTGCAATCCTTGCCTTGTGATTTACATGCATTGCACAGGGGTTTTGTGCTGGTTTAGTCCTCTAATCACAGATTCTGTGTCTTTGCTCAGCTGCTTTAATAGACTTAAATTGCAGCTGGTTAGGTTAGGTTTAAGGAAAAACAACTTTCTGATAGTAAAAATAGCTAAACACCTGAAATTCCTTGTTGTGGAAGGTTATTGAAATTCCATTACTGGAATTTCCTTCAAGTACCCTTGAAGGAAGTATCCTTCAACAGATACCTGTCAGGAATGGCTTGGGATTGTGTACAGAGATTGAAAACAGTTGAGGCTGCCTCTGAGCAGCAGTATGTATTAGATGATCTTGTTGGCTTACACCAGCCTATGTCATTGCGTTAAAAGGAAATCTTCTGTATGACATTTCCCTGTATGAAGTGTTCAGAAGGCACAGAGGCACTCCTACACTTTCTGGCTGTTCTCTCCACCATGTGAACACTTCCAGGGGTGGGTTTGCATGAAGGAAAGAATTGACGCCAGGCTTTCCTATTGGAGTTGAATCATCAAATCATTATAGAAAAGTTGCAATTTAATAAGTTGTATCACACTGAATAAGGCAAAAAAATACACATCCTCGGCTCTTAAATGGTAGTGATATTTCAATAAAAATGAAGCCCGCTTGGGGAACTAAAAATCTAATTTGTTATCAATATGTAATGGCAAACACAATAACTAGCTGAATCTTGAATGACTTTAGCAGTGATAGGAGTGCTGGGTTTTAACATGTTGTTTCAAACTCAGTTTAATAGCTAAATTGTTCTGCTGTGCCAGGTTCAAAGGATATGAAATGTACATGTACAATTACATGTAGTGACCAAAGATATCAATTATATTACACTGATAGAAATGTAAAAGTAAAAGAAGATCCACCGTGGTGTGTAGAAGTTCGCACTGGCAAACAAGATGTTCTCTTAGGTGGTCACGGCTCTTCTCTTTCCCATCCATCTTACTCCTCCCGTCCTATTTCCCTTTTTTAAAATCATAATTCAGAATTAAATTCTGAACACCTCAGAGGGCAGGCAGTGTAGTATATGATGTCTGAATTTTTACTTTTTTAAAAGTTTACCTTAACAGAATTATATGAGATTCTGTAACAAAACACCAAAACTAACCCCATTGTAAGAAAATGCCTTGTCAGGGAACAAAACAAGGAGGGCTTAGTAGGTTTTTCTGCCTCAAAATCCCATTGTTACTGTTCTTTGAGGAAGCGTGGCATGTGTTTGGGAGGCTCTCTGGGATAAGTAGACATATCTTTGTAACTTAACTGACCATAAGATTGTGATAGATGTCATGCATAGTAACTGATTTTTTTATGACACTTCTAGGGCATGATCTGATTATTCGCAGTTGAGGTTGGGGATTTGATAGTAACATACCTAGGGTCTCAGGCACAGATAGACCTTTGTGATGGTAAATACTTTGTCTTCTTGTGAACGTTATTGCCTCCTTCCAAAATCTGAAGCCAGTTTGACAAAGCTGATGTTTAAGACTATACTGATCATGTGAACAACATACTTCTAACTAAGTTACTGTGTCTCCTCTCCAGCAGGCAAATGGTGGTTTCTTGACAATGGGCTACTAAATATTACCAGCGTGTCTTTTGAAGACAGAGGTAAATACACATGTGTCGCATCTAATATGTATGGCAGTGTTAACAATACTGTGACGCTGAGGGTTGTTTTTACCTCCGGAGATATGGGAATCTATTACATGATTGTCTGCCTTGTAGCTTTTACCATTGTTATGATACTGAACATTACTCGGTTATGTATGATGAGCAGTCATCTGAAGAAAACAGAGAAAGCAATCAATGAATTCTTCAGAACAGAAGGGGCAGAGAAACTCCAGAAAGCCTTTGAGATTGCGAAGCGTATCCCTATTATCACTTCAGCCAAAACGCTCGAGCTTGCCAAAGTAACCCAGTTCAAGACCATGGAATTTGCTCGCTATATTGAAGAGCTGGCTCGGAGCGTACCTTTGCCACCTCTCATCATGAACTGCAGGACTATAATGGAAGAAATTATGGAGGTTGTTGGTCTGGAGGAGCAAGGACAGAATTTTGTACGGCAGACAGCAGAAGGCCAGGAAACCACAGAAACAGATGAGCTGTATATGATCCCAAATGCTTTGAAGCGCAGTGACTCTCCCACGGCGGACTCTGACGCATCGTCACTGCACGAACCACCTCAACAGATTGCAATAAAAGTGTCGGTTCACCCGTTGTCCAAAAAGGACTGCATGGACGGTCACTCGCAAGAAAGCGTGCAGTTGGACACCAAGGAAGAAGACACTCCTCAAACACCAGCACTTCCCGCAGAGCCCACTCCTGAGCCTTCTGCCCAACTCAGTTCTGATGACACAGCATTGGCAAATGACAAAAATACATGCGTTATATATGAAAGCCATGTATGATAGTTACTCCTGAATCTATGCATAGCAGGAAAATCAGGTGGAGCTCTTTTAAAAATACATATTGTACTTGCCGCTAAGCCTTATCTGGAGACTATCACAGCAAAAGCATGTATGTGGATTATTTGGCACTTTCTTCTCAGTTTGACTTTAGTTTACCATGATGTATGGCAGAGTAATTGCTATTACATTAATATTAATTGCTCTTTTCAATTAGGAGTATTTCCAAGAAACATTTACCTCAGCATTTTCTAGGTCGGAGTCACCTGTAGTGGCCTCCTGGAAGTCATTGGTAGTCTTTGATGTAGGACACTTGAACTTACTAAACATAAAACTGGTTTTCATTTTCCTCCTTCACTCTCATTATTCCCATCTATTGCATTTTTGCAAATATTATCTTGTGAATTTGAAATATTGCCCAAGAGGCAGCACTCCAGTAGCCAAATAAAATCCTAATAGATCCCATTTACAAAGCCTGTTTGCTCAGCTGCATTGTGATTTAGAGGGCTATTAAAGAAAGTTAAAATGTTTCCATTTCATTTGAGACCGCACTGCTTAGGCACAAGGGAAATAGTTTTCCCTTTTCCATGGAATGAAGATGCCAACAGTTGGGGTTTTTTTCACGTCAAGAAACAACTTTGAGGTGTATTTTACAGATGGGAAAGCCTGTAAACATCTTACAGAAAGTTGCAATCACAACAGCTCTGCAGAGTTTTTTTGCATATATTTGACCATTTCTTACTTTGCCAGAAGTTTATATGGAAAACAGCTGCAAATATGCAAGATGTCTTGTTTTGTAGTGATTTGGTAGGAGTAAGTATGCACTACTTTACCAGAAGATATGCAGGTTCCTTAACAGTCCTGCAAACGCCAGTAATTAGCTGGTGACAAGGCTGAAATGGCAGAAGACCCTTTTATTGGGATACTCAATTTTGTGTGGATTCATATTGTGAAAATCAAGCCTAAATTCATCTATAAGCTTAAGTTTGAAGTGTTTTATCCAAACTAAAAAAAGAAAAAATATAATCAAGTGTCCTGTGAAATTACAATGACGATCACACAAACTGTTTACTGTGTTATAATTGCTTTGGTATTTTAAGAACCTCCTACCTATGTAGGATGTTCACTGCTTGAGTACATGTGACTCTACCCCGGTAAAGCTTTAATGATCACAGTGATTGTGGCATTAAAAGGATCAGCATTTATGCCAGGAAATGCCAGGAGTGGAAGGGAAGTGATAATTTCTATTGCAGACAGACAATAAAAAGGACCTTCTCCAGGGTGAGTCTGGAAAGAAAGCACGTATAAGGGGGAGTTTGTGTAGGATTAATAGCATATTACTTAATTACCTGACACACATTTCATTTGGAACTAATGAACAAACTATCACCTTACAGTTTTTAAGAAGGACTGTAGTGTAAGTATAGATACTCAAAATAAATCTGGAATCAAGTATATTGCAGAAAAAGAAGTCACTTAGGTCTATGGGGAGATGATGCATGGATGGCTCTCTGGACATTTTATTGAAGTAGCCACATCTACATAAGGTGTCTCTTGGAGGCAATCAGGTATATTAACTGCACGGGTAATTGAGACCAAACAAAGTCAATGTTGCAGCTATCTAAAAAAAACCTTGATAATGAACTGAAGTTTTATGTCAACTTCCTCACGTTCAAGTGCAGAGCTTCACTAGCAGTGTAATACAGAAACACCCCATGACTTACGTAGGTGATGCAGAGAAGGCTCCATATTTACCTTTCTATGGTTATTAAGAAAAAATACATGTTTACTAACGGAATTCAGATTTTGTGACCAACTTGTGAAAACGACAGCATTTAGTTGCCTAACGTTTGTTTATGCTCACCACAGTGGCAGGCATCTATACAAAATGCATTTGCACATGCCCAAAAGGAAACATGCAAGGGCAAAGTCCCTTTAGGAATGTGGCTGGAAATATTTTAGTTCCAGTGAAGCAATATAAATCTAGAACACAGGGTAGATTAAGAGAATACCATAAAGAACCTCACTTCTGACCAGTGTGATTGAAAATACTACTGATGCAAACTGTTAACTTCTTGTCTGAGTCCAAAGTACATTTCTGTTTAGTGTTCACAGCAGTTTTTCAAGTCACTTAATTTGCTTCTGGTGTGAAAAAGGACGAGGGCAGAAACAAAAGCAGGAACTTGCACTAAATTATTTTAATTCACCTTAACCTCCTGCAAAGAGGCATCTTGGTTTTTCTGCCTGTCCAGCATTTACAGACAATGCTCATGCATTCTAAAGTTACCTGCCTGGTACCCAACTAAGATTGCACAGATGAGTGAGGATGTTCTCCTTGAAAGCATAAAAATAACTTTTAAATCACACTTTAAAATAAAAAAAAAAGTTTCAAAAGTATTTATTGAAATACAGTATTTTAATTTTAATTGTTTTTTAATTATGAACTTTTTACAGTAGAGACCAGACCCCTTCATGTGTTGATATGGTGATTGGTACCAGGCAGTTCTGATCCTGACTGCTGCCCTCAGGCTGTCCTCCAGCCTGTTTATTATTTATTTATTGAGAAACTGAGAGCAAACAATCCCCATGGTTTTCTTTAGTATCGCTGCGTAAACTTCCTTGAAGATAGAGATTGTGTTTTTTTCCAGAGGTTGCCCACAAAGAGCATGCATTTGAAGTACACACAAATGTACATTGCAAACCACGTATGAGCAACAGTTATTTGGATTAGACGCACGTAAGAGGTGCAATGCTGAATTCCTGATGTCGCAAGGTCAAAGGGAACCTTGACTTTGCTGGAGCTGGACTTGCTCGGAGCTGAGAGTCCACGGGTAGGACTGGTCCAGCCAGTCTCTTATAAAGACTTTGGACATTTAGCTTTGGGGTTTTGTCGGAATAAAAACAGAACAGCACTGTATCTGAAGAAAATACAGATTGTAATGGTTCTGCTTTATGTATTTTTTCTGTTTTCACGTGTGCTGCTCAGTATCTTTATGCATCCATTGTGTAACACCTGTAAGCATAAAGCTTTTTACATGCTTTCAGGCACTTCCTTTGTGGGAGATAGATGGGAAGCAAGATCCAAACCCATCTTTCCAGTTCCAAACTTTCTGGCTGTGCTATTATAAAGTAAACAATTCTGTCTTGCAGTGTTTCTTAGGAAATGGCTATTTTATGGTGCGACAACACAATTAACAAATATAAAATTAATGATGGCTCTAAGGAAACATTAACATTTGCATTGTTACATATTTTCCTGCACCTTAAGCACTTCAGGGACATTAGAGTGATCTGTTCCCATCATTGGACTATGCACACCTTTTGTTACATTGCTCTGTTTATTATATCACAAAACACCAATGGTTCTTAAAACACTCAGAATCTGGAAAATCCAGTCCAACTGAATTTGCATTCTAAAATCATAAGGAATACCAAGCCAGGCTTAGAAGGGAAAAGAGATTTGCAGGATATATTTACACTGTTTTAAAATATTTTTGACAAAACTTCATGAAACGTGACTAGATTTCTGCAGCACAAGAAATCAGTGCTGGATTTGAATTTTACTTTTACTATTCTTTTTGCACTAACATAAGACCATATTAATCAGATCACTTGAACATAGTACTCTCTATCTGCTTACTCAACGTTTTCTTTCTGAGCAGCATTGGTTTACTGTTGATCCTTTTTTGTTCTCTGATTTGAGTATGCTTGTGATGAAACCTACCCTTCAGTCATTTTTTGAGATTGTCATTTGAAAAATTTAAAAAAACCCATAGATCTGCATTTTTATGCAGGTTTATTGGTATTAGGTGAGGCATAGCAGTTTGCTCCTGTGCTTAAAAATTACTGTATGATTGCAAGACTTGCAGAATGGCATATACGGGCAGATGTTGATTTTTTTTTAAGTCAGTGCCTGTTTTATTCTAATGTACATACTATGTCAGTTCCTCGATTTGCAGTTACCTTTTGACAAAAGTACTGTAACATATAACCAGGGCTTTCTGATATTCAGTTTGGTTCAGATCGAGTAACTCTGGAAAGTGTTAACAGTGCCGAATTTTAAAAGTTCTCATGGAATATCTTGGCAGCATGCTATTTTAGGAGTTGGCCTCCTAAGTATGCCATACTTAGTGGGACAACTGAAAGCTTCTTAGATGCAAAGGAAATGCTTGCACTAAAGTATCTTAAGTTATATTTCATTTATTACTAAATCCTTTTTGATTTTACAAGAAATGTAAGACAAATATGAATGTGTTCTTTTGAGAAGCAGTTACTGTATTTTGATTTAAATAACTGTTATGATTTTATAGTTCACAGCCGTAAACCACAGAGACCAGTTCATGCTGAAGTGGCAAAATGAAATGTGATCCAGCTTGTAAATTGATCATTGTTTCAATAAAGAATTTGCACAGAGTATGCCGGGTTTGTACACACTCAACAAGATGATGGTTTCCTAGCGAGAGTATGCCATGGCTCCAGTTCAAGTGGAAGTAAACTATGTCTTCCATTGTACATCTGCTAATATTCCAGAAACTTTGATCAGGACAAACAGTTATTTACTTAGAAAAGAAGTTTTAATAAAGTTCTGAAAGGGAGCCATTGTCGTTATTCAGAATATAGACGCAATTGTTAATCAGTGTTGTTATCAATAGCCTAGATTGCTCATGTATGTAGCGTCTTCTCTTTGGCAGCATGTCAGCACTTCCACATGTCATCCAAAGGACTTCTTTGTCAGCTGTTTCCTCTCTGAGCCCTGTCATGGGGCCTTGCAAAAAGTCTTGCTGCTGTTTCAGAGTTGGGGCCAACAAAGTAAGTGTCTTTTCTACCAGAGGCACCCTAGTACCAAGACAAAATAGAAGTGTGGGTTGCCATACCTGCCCCCATTCCTTCATCCACCCTAAAAGGATGAGGTGAAATGGCTTTCCTGTTGCATAGCAGCTGGACTATATCACTCCCTGACAGTCTTCAGCTGGAGTTAGTTGAAGCAGACACTGTAATACCTTGTCCTGGCTCTGCTGGTGCTACACAACTAGCAACCAGTGGCAGTCCCCAACAGAGATGGAGGGGGGGAACTTGCCCTTTCACACATGAAAGATTTGCTCTTGCCAGCTGCCCGTTCTAGGCTGAGAAACATAGCCAAGAGCAGGAAAACAATAGCTATATATTTCATGTTTTAACTCTGCTGTTTGAAAGAGTGCTCCAATTTTGAAAAATATTTTCAGAAGCATTTTTATTCAACAGTTTCAGTTGAGTTAATGGGGCTGAGAGACATCCACAATTTATCTAAAAATATCTCTGAAAAATAGCGAAGGGGTCACAAAGTGATCATAAAAATGGAATACGTATGGCTAGAGCCATATGCTATTTTATTGTCTCAGCATGGGACCCTGTCTTGCAACTGGGGCAGTTTGATATGCTGTGACTTTTTTTTCTATAGAACAGCACCACTTCAGGATGCTCCCCTCCAGCGTGCTGAACTCCTCCAACAGCTTCGTTGGAGCATTTTTCAGGAAGGCAGGGTACCACCAAGCAGTTGGTTCCAGTGAGCAACGCTCCTGAACACTGTGAAACAGGCTCTCCCCAGCCCCAGTGCTTCTTACGAAGAAAAGATATTTATCGTGTGGAGGAGACTGCCTTACATCAGCACTACAGAGGCATTCCAAAACTAGAAGCTGCTGGTGGGTAGTATCTCCACAGAGACAAAGATGGGGATAGTGGGGGGTCTTGGCACTCCTACTAAGACTGGAGCCAGGGAAAGCTGGTGCATAGCTCAGGGCTGGTACCCCAGATATTTGCAGTGCTGTAACACCACTTTCCCACAGGACTGGACATTTTCTCACCCACATCCTGCACCAGTGCCTGGAACAACCAGCTAAGAGACTTGAGAATCAGTTCCTTTTCAGTGTCCATTTCTTCCATCTCTTCCTCTCCCTCATTTTACCTTCCTGCACTTTTCTCTGTCCCCACCAGCTCCACAGTGCTACTTCTCAAATGAGAACAGAGTGAAGTTAGTGGTGTTTGTGCACTCCAGGCACCTCTGTTCCAAACTGACCTTTCATAAGTCTCAAAATGGATTTTTATTTTTTTTTCCCCCAGCTGTACCAGGCTCTAATGCTATGTACTATATTTAGCTCTCTGGCTCCCAGGCCCAAACTGAGTCATTATACTCTTACAGTAAAGGCTGAATCGTGAATCCATGGTATCATGTATAAGTCTGTAAATTGGTCAAAGACAGTAACATAAACTGAAGCTAAGTTACCAATTTCTTTTTCAAAATCAGAATGTATAGCAGCAAACAAATGTGGCAGACTTAGGACACCCAAGTTATGGAACTAGAAGCTATTCCATACCACAAGAAGACAAGGCAAGCATAAGAAAAATTAACAGCCAGCCTTGTATAGCATGGAGAATACATGTAAAACCTTGCTTATGATTGAGCAGAAATGTAGCATAAGTATCAAATCAATTTACCATTCTATAGCCACTTTCTGTTTTGAGAACAGATTCTCTTAACTCTAACTAGACCTTTTTCCTATGTGGGCAACCATCGTAGGCATGGAAATACTACAAGAGTTATCAGGAAAGAGCCTTGTTGCCTTCCTCTACCATGTTTGAAATTATTTTCAGGACTATTTAGCTATGCATCAAAGGCCAACCACATATTTTCACCCTGTCCTGTCGTGGAGCCACGGAATTTGGGAGCTCCCATTTGAGATGCACAAGCTGATCTTTCTGAAATACCTCTGTCTTCTCTTGCATAGGTTTTGATTATACCACCCAATAAACCACTCATATTTATTAATGGCTGAGACCCAGGCATTCTCAATTGATAATTACAGAGAAGCAAAATAAACGCTGCCACCACTTCCCTCTTTCTGAAGCCTCTTACTGCTTCTACCTCAAGATTAGCCCTGATGGACAGATAGCTCTTCAGTTGTTTGGGTATCCTTTAACTCCTTCCTGCTGGTGAACACTACCTTATTCAGAAAGCGGGATTAAAAAAAAATTATCAGCCAGAAAAAGATCCCTTCTAAGGAGACAAGCACGGATCCTGCCTGTTTAAAATGCTTCATTATCCTTCTGTCTAATACGTGCAGAGTAAACAGCCTCAGGAAAAGATAGTAAAAAATAGAAAGAAATTTAAGAAGATTTAAATGGAAAATTTTTCTCCTCACTCAAAACATCCAGAGGTGATTTATCTTCAAAGTAGATTAAATTCTAACTCATTTAATCATGTGTTCATTTGTTTTTAAACATACTCAAGTGGAGAAAAAAGAGATTCCTAAAAACAATGACATTTTCACCCCCCAACCCCAAAGTAAATCATCACAAAAATATGAAAATTATTGCGCAGCCCTTCTCTCAGGATACCTTTTATCAGGGAAGATATTTCTAGTCCTTTTTATGGTTCTGCTTAGGTGACTGCAGCTTCCTTAAGGGCTCAGTGGAAGTACATTATTTTTCTGCTGTCTTCTTCTTGGTTGAATATTCTCTACCCTGTGTGATCTCTTCTTTGTGCGTAAAAATCAATATTCCACTGAAGATTTATCTTCTTGCTTCCTTTCCCCATGGTAGCATTCCATTTTGATACCTTTTTTGTGTTTCGCTTTACTGTTTGGATTTTGTTTTGTTTGCCCGTGTTTTAAAATAACTCAGAGGATCGTAATGTTTTTCCAGTTGCCTGTTTTGGGGCAGGATCACTCACACATCCGTATAATGCAATTTTAATTATGCAGATGTACAATTAACTACCCCCAGATTGGTGCAGGATGAACTGATCAATAGGCTGAAGCAGATTTCTTTTGCAGAACAGCATCAACAGAACAGGTAAAGCCATCATTCCCAAGACAGAAGTGAAATAACTGTCCTCAGTCATATATGGGTCTGTGAATACGTTACGTTCTTTTGTTTGTTCACTTCAAAAAAGTCACATATGATACATCTCTGCCTTAAATAACGTGTTTCTTTTTGCTTAGCCTCCCATCATGGATGGACTAGCACATTTGCACAGTCCCTACACTTGGACATCAGCTATCCATTATCCTGGATTGGTTTATCTTATTCATTGGCTAGCTTGCCAAGTGCAGGGGCCTCTCTAAATCAGATGTTTTTGAAGAGACTGCAGACAGCTTGGTGACACTATGTAAATGATATTAATTTCAAATGCATTGATAAATGCTTTTTCACATTTTTTTAACTGAAATGCTGTATTTCTATATAGGCTGATATCTACATGTTAATAGAGTCTGTTTTTTCTGTATTCTTTTAACTAGAAACTCCAGTTTTTCATAAGTGTGCAGTAAAATTACAGTAATCTGCTGCTGAATAAAACTGCTTTTTGCAACCACAGTTTCTACATTTCATAATCCCCGTGTAATCTCTGTTAAGCACAGAGCTCATTCTTTAATATATACGCCACAAATAAGGTGAAAGGCTCCAAATCTCTGTTATTCATGTAGTCTGCATCAGACTACTAGTTATTTTATTAGAACATATAATAGACCTACCCTGACACTGTAACTCCTGTTGCAGTTACCAGAAATAGCCCCAGAGCATTAGCCAAATGTTGTGTGATACAGCACCACTGATAACTATGTTCCTACTCCACCCCGATTTCAGAAAAAAACTCCAGAGAAAACCTATCTCTTCTCAGTAGGGAAGCAGGGACTGAAAGCCTCTGAAGCACTTAATGTTTCACATGTTTTTCAGAAAACAAACCTAGGTACCAACACCTAGGTAATTAGTGGGGATCTTGCTTGTAGAGTTGATGCAGGAGCTAAAATATCACCAAAGACGGAGGTCACTGCAGCATCAGCTCATCACTCCCAGCAGGTAGCTGTCAGTTGTCAGGCAGTAGCTAAAGACACTTTTCAGGGTAACCCATGATACTATAAGGAGGCAAACCTTATTCCATATCGTGTAAATTGGCAATGTCCAGGAGACTACGGATGGTGTTGCAAGATGCAGTGCCCAAACTGTTCAAGTGATGGCACTGCATCTGAAACTCAAGCCTGTTTCCTGATTAGAGAAGAGCACTGGGAGCATCACCAAAGGCTCTGTGCTGGGATGGTGGAGAACCCAATTCCTTCCTTTTGGCTTGATACTGTGGCCAAAGTACCCCTCTTCTTTATTTGCTCTAGCACTCCCTCATAGTTCTTCTTCAAGGGACGCTAAACATGGGCTCTTCAGTGAGGCAACTGCTGAAGACGATGCAAATAGACAGAGGAATGGGCAGCTCAGCTGTACTGGCAGAGGTGAGCTTGCCTTTGTACCATACCAGACAGCGGCTCTCCCAGAGGCCGCAATTCAAGTGGAAAAGGGCTGTGATGCTGTGAATCCGGACAAGCTGGGAGCAGACGAGAACAGGCAGGTGGGAGTGAGCTGGAGGCAGACTGGGCCAGTCCAATAGACATGGAATTAAGATGACAGTCTGTCCTGGTTTAACTGCACCCAGCAACTAAGCACCACACAGCCGCTTGCTCGCTGCCCCGCTCGCAGCAGGATGGGGGGGAGAGAATTGCAAGGGTAAAAGTGAGAAAACTCATGGGTTGAGATAAAGACAGTTTAATAATTGAAATAAAATAAGGTTAATAATAATAATAATAATAATAATAATAATAATAATAATAATAATATAATGAAAAGGAAAATAACAAAGAGAGATAAATAAAACCCAAGAAAGACAAGTGATGCAAGTGAGAACAATTGGTCACCACCAACTGACTGATGCCCAGCCTGTCCCTGAGCAGCAGCCCCCACACCAACCTTCCCGCCGGCTTTCTATGCTGAGCATGACGCCATATGGTATGGAATAGCCCTTTGGTCAGTTGGGGTCAGCTGTGCCAGCCATGTCCCGTCCCAGCTTCTTGTGCACCCCCAGCCTCCTCACTGGTGGGGTGGGGTGAGAAGCAGAAAAGGCCTTGACTCTGTGTAAGCACTGCTCAGCAAGAACAAAAACATCCCTGTATTATCAACCCTGTTTCCAGCACAAATCCAAAACATAGCCCCATACTAGCTACTGTGAAGAAGATTAACTCTACCCCAGACAAAACCAGCACACAGTCCCACACTTACTACTGAAAAACACCACCAGCAAAATCAGCTCCCTGGCCCTACCCCCTCTTCTCCAAAGAGCTATGTCACCCATCATCCGCTCAGCAACAGTTCCTTGTCCTTCTGCCTATTCAGGCTCTGACCAGCCAGGTTTTGCTACTTACTGAGCAGCTACAAGGTTGTCTAATCCTAATGGAGATTTGTTCTGGCTCTTCTTGCCCAGTCTCTCCCCATGACTAACTAACAAGAAGGCATGGGATTCACTTGCCAGCACACAAGTAAAAAGCTAGTCCTCAGGGACCTAACAGCCCAACTATTCTGTTCTAAAGGAGGATGTGCAAAAGCTAGGCGCATCAAGATGAGTTAATAGATTTAAAGCCTCTGCCTGGTTAAGCCTGGTATGGTTATTCATATTCTCATTCTGTAACGGCAGGATGCTGGCCAGATTTTACAAAGTACAACTTGACCTATTGCTGTGTTTTAAAGGAGAGTTTTATACGTTTTTTTTCTTTTTAACCTGTGAAAATTGAGCAATGAAGGGTTAAGGGAACACAGATTCCAGACTTAATCACACTTTCTTCTCACAATACTATAAATTGTATTCTGTGTCTATTTGCAATTTGCAGAACAAACACGGATATCCTAGAAAAATCAATATTTTCTCAATGATGGTGGTTGTCCTCAGCTTTCCTCCAGGTAACAGAATAAAAGGTTTTAAGGCACTATCAATTAGCAGAATTGCTAGCAAATGCTTTTGATCAGGTTTTCCCTGTTTGGAAAGCAACTCCACTGGGAATTCCCAGTTTGTAAATGAGGTCTGTTGCCTTTATACTGACTTACCATATAATGGATTGTCAAAGGTCAATTTTACTGGAGCAGAACTATACAATCTTTCACAAGTCTGGCCTACTGCTGCACAGTTTTCTTTTCTCTTAAGAGTCTGCTACAGGATATAAAATATACTAGAAAACTTTAATGCTCTACCCATACAATTAGAGAGATTTTATTCAAATACAGCGTCAGAAAAAAATAAGTCTTCCTTCATATTTTTTATTTCAAAAGCTATCATCGATAACTCTATCGTTTGCGCCATGTTGTAGCCACAAACACTGAGACAGATGCTGGTAACATTTCTGCCCACTTCAGCCTAGACCACACCACTTCATTAGATTGCTGAGAATTTGCTGGCTTCGGAGAGGCCAAAGCATGTATTCTCAAGGGACTGAAAGGAAAATGTTCCACAAATGCCAAGCTGGAACTTGGCACCGTGGTCATTCGGCAAATGAATGGCACTGTACATAATAAACAAGCAGAGAGAGGGAGCTTAAATTCTAAATACCCTCTTGAGAAAAGATAGAAAACAGTTCCTAGGAACAGTGAACAAAAGCTGTCAGAAAACTAAGATCATTGATTTTTGTCATGAATGACTTATGATTATGGCTATTTGGTTGGAACGGGAATGGAAGATTCTGCAGTACAAAGCACTGCATTCTCTAATCTCGTGTGAGATTTCATTTACACTCATTAGATAAAGCACAGTGTCACATTTGTTAGATCTGTTGGGCTCAAATATTGTATTTTACACATTAATCCAATTATCTTCCTGTTTCACTACATCTTTAGATGACATTAATGTATCAGCAATTAATAAATGTTTTTTCTATTTCCACATATATCTGTGTAGAGGAAAATACAGTTTAGAATAGCCATTAATTTTCCATTCAAATTAATAATCTGCTTCAAAATTAAACTGATCAAGCTGCAATTTTAGTTCCACACCTCTCATATTTTTATTATGCAACACACAAACATTAAAAATAAGAAAATATATGGCACGGAGCTTAGGCTGCCAACTGGCTACCTGGCAAAAGAACAGATTAAGCAAGGTAGCAGGATCTCTGATCCAGCAGATGAACAAGCTGTATTCTGCCTTCTGCATATTAACACCATTCAGATCTGAAGGGAATCTGCTGTGACCCACATGCACTTTAGTTCTACACTGCGCAGCACTTGGGCTATTCACCAATCTGTTACCACACCCCATACCCTCGGTACCTTTCACACTCACCATCCATTACCAAGTCAGGGTTTTATAATGCACTCTTACGAAAGCTTTCAAAACCTTATTCTGCACTGAAACAGGAGTCAGCCTCCTCAGAGACCAAAATACAGCCTTGTTCTTTACCTCAGAAGGGCTTTAGTCCACATCCAGTCCCATTCTCTTAAAATACAACCAAAGATTAATAGAAGGTGGAAAAAGAACCTTCAAGCTCAGGAAATAAGCATCTTCAATTTTAAATACTAACATTAAACCACCACTGTGCAAAGTCACATTCTACTCTCTTTTCTTTTCCAGGTCTTTTGCAGCTTTCCTTTACAGTCCTTGACTTTCTGATTTGTGGGCCTGAACTACACCCTCCACCAGAGGAATTTGAGTCTCAGTTTGTCTTCTGCTTTTTCTTGCACTTGCTGCTTGAAAGAAATCCAGTTGTGCAGTTAGGCCCAGATCCAGAAAAACACATAAGCACATGATTTATATATATGAATAGTACCATTGTGAAGGGTGCAGGCTCTTTCCCAATATTTGCCATCAGTCTTTTCTGTGCTATTGCTTCTTTGTTCCCCATTACTGCATGTGGCCTTTCTGTTTATTCCAAGATTTTCCTGTAAATTCAAAATGGGCTACAGGCTATATATATGATCATCCCCAGGACTGAGAGGAGAGGGCTCTCAGAAGAACTGAGACATAAGACACACATACAACTGTGTTTAAAATGAGATGTCAGAAAGTCCTCAGCACTACTTTTCATCTCAACCACTTAACATGTATCAGCACAACTGTTGGCTAGCTTGCTTGTTCAGCTTGAACTTTTAGGAAGATCATCCTGGTAGCTCATTTAGTTACAGAAATATCACTGCAGAATAAGTAGTGAAGGTTTATGAGTTACAATATAGTTGGGACGTTAAGTGCTAAATACTCTATAACTAAACTACTTAAAAATAAATAGTGTGGATTCTATGATATTGTGAACCTATTAATATTCTTTCACCTATGAGCAGTGGTGTATATTTAGAGGAGAGATATCAACATGTTTCAAACAGTCCCATAAGCAAAATAAACATTTAGAGATTAACATGAATTCTCCTGGAAACAATTTCATATAATCAGGTCATTTCAATTATCCTACTTGAGGCTTAGGAATTCCTGTTGGAGATTCCCACATATTGAACTAGACATTTAAAAGTGCTGATGGGATATTTACTCTAAAGTGCCAAACATGAACTCTTTGCAGATGTGTTTGACACAGTGCAACTTCACACTGAATGATTTGAGTCCTATGGTCAATATTGCAGAAATACCGATGCTGGTCAAACACTCTTCATCGTTAACTTTCATAAACTCTAATGGGAGTTAACAGCGTGTCTCAGGGAGGTGTTCAAAATCTTGCAGAGTTGAAGTCCTGACAGACCTATCATATAGCAGATACCTCAGCTTTCTGAGATTAAAATCAGAAAAGAAAGTTGAAAGAGCAATTTTAAAACAATCTGTATTGCATTAGTGACATGTAACGCATGCAGCGTCATCAGTCTCGTTCTCAGAGAAAGGGATAAAGGTTTTGGTGAGAAATTTTGCCTCAGCAGTGCATAGAGTGTCAAGGACAAGAAGTTGATCTTACTGTAAAAGTACAGTCAATGCTGTTGTCCTAGTAAAATTAATTCCTGGTTACTCAAAACCTGACAAAGCAAAAAACCCTTTAATTCAATATTCTTGGGGTGTTTTAAAAAAAGCATACCATAAGATTTTGTGTTAAAGCTCATTCTAGTTGAATTTTAAATCAGCCAATGTTACAGTGCTGACAACTTACTAAATGTTTCCAGGCAACAGAAAGAAACTAGCAAAAAGTAAACAATTCAAATATGCTAAAGAAGAACAAACTGATACAAAAATAAAACCTGCTCCTGTATGGAGCTCCTCACTTCTAAGCACCATTAACTCCTGTTATGTTTCATGCATGAAGAGGAAGTATAGAGTCTCCCAAAACAAGGGGCAGCATTTTTCAGAGTTTTTTGGCTGTGTTATTTTCACAAAGGATCCTTTTGTTTCTTTTCAACACTTCAGCAGACAATTGCTTCCAATTTCAGTCAACCCTTGAAAACCACCACAGAGTCTCCAAAGACTTCATAAAGTCACTGAGGCAGACTCTGAAAGTCTCCCTGTGCTATACATACCTCTGCCACATGTGTTGGGGATTGTTTCCCTATAACCACTCTGTGTGGCCTGCATACTGGGGTGTGGGGTCTGTATTTTGTGCCTCGTGATACTTACATTTTTTACTGCTCCAGCAAACTAGAGGTGCTGAAATTGCAGTTTGTGCCAGCCAAGAGCAGTTGCTGCCTGTAGTGAGCTCCCCTTGGGCCAGCCAGAGACCAAGAGTGCCCTCCAGTATTTTTCTGATTGTCGCTGAGCTCTGCCATCAGCTCTAAGCCATCACCAGAAAACCCTTCTTCCTCTCTAGACCCCAGTAATACATGCTCACCACCTGGATGGGGCAACTGCTGCCTTTTGGATACACTGCAGAACACACAGGCATCGCTCCAATGTGCCTGATGCCCTGGTTTATAGGTGTGATGGCTTTAGAGGCACCACTGTTCTGGGTGTGGAATGTCGTCATACAACCCAGCTACTTCAAAATCACTCTTACCACAAAACAAGTTAAAGGCACACATAAGAGCATCTTTCTACCTGCACCTCTCTTTCATGGTACAGTTGAATAGTTGCAGATTTTCCTGACAAAATGTTCCTTCTTTCAGTGACACACACATCTCAGGTAACAATCATTAAAGAGTGTCTCATGCTGGAGAATGATACCCTCTATAAGCCACCTCCCATTTCAAATCCTGCCAGTCATAAAACATATTTTTTTTCCTCCTTATCCACTATGTCAGCTGACCATTTCCACTTTGTTAAAACAAACAGTTTCACTCCCTTGGAGTTGAAAAATACCTCTTTGCTAGACAAGGTATCAGGTCCTGTGCTTGACTGGCTAATTAACAGCTTCTATGGGGTTTGCATGGCAAGGTTTTGGTATCGGTGGGGCTACAGGGGTGGCTTCTGTGAGAAGCTGCTAGAAGCTTCCTCTGTGCCCCACAGAGCCAATGCCAGCCGGCTCCAAGACGGACCTGCCACTGGCCAAGGCCAAGCCCATCAGCAACGGTGGTAGTACCTCTGGGATAATGTATTTAAGAAGGGGTAAAAAAACCCAAACCTGCAGCAGAACAGCAGCTGGAGACAGGAGTGAGAATATGTGAGAGACACAACCCTGCAGACACCAAGGTCAGTGAAGAAGGAGGGGGAGGAGGTGCTGCAGGTGCCGGAGCTGAGATTCCCCTGCAGCCCCTGGTGAAGACCATGGTGAGGCAGGCTGTGCCCCTGCAGCCCATGGAGGTCCACGGTGGAGCAGATATCCACCTGCAGCCCGTGGAGGATCCCCACGACTGGATGTGGTGGATGTGCCCGAAGGAGGCAGTGACCCCATGAGAAGCCCACGCTGCAGCAGGCTCCCGGCAGGACCTGTGGACCCATGGAGAGAGGAGCCCATGCTGGAGCAGGTTTTCTGGCAGGACTTGTGACCCCACGAGGGACCCATGCTGGAGCAGTCTGTCCCTGAAGGACTGCACCCCGTGGAAGGGACCCACGCTGGAGCAGTTTGTGAAGAACTGCAGCCCGTGGGAAAGACTCACGTTGGAGCAGTTCGTGGAGGACTGTCTCCCGTGGGAGGGACCCCACGCTGGAGCAGGGGAAGAGTGTGAGGAGTCCTCCCCCTGAGGAGGAAGGAGCGGCAGAGACAAGGTGTGATGAACTGACCACAACCCCCATTCCCCGTCCCCCTGCACCGCTGAGGGGGAGGAGGTAGAGAAAATAGGGAGTGAAGTTGAGCCTGGGAAGAAGGGATGGGTGGCGGGAAGGTGTTTAAGATTTAGTTTTTATTTTCTCATTACCTTACTCTGATTTGATTGGTAATAAATTAAACTAATTTCCCCAAGTCGAGCCTGTTTTGCCCGTGACGGTAATTGCTGAGTGATCTCCCTGTCCTTATCTCGACTCATGAGCCTTTCATTATATTTTCTCTCCCCTGTCCAGCTGAGGAGGGCAGTGATAGAGCAGCTTGGTGGGCACCTGGCGTCCAGCCAGGGTCAGCCCACCACACAGCTCCTTCTGTCAACAAGGGGTAAAATTCTTCCCTTGTCCCTGTTGATGACTCGCTGCATGTGTTTCCGTTTAAAGCATTTCCCACCTGAACTCTATGGTCCTTATTGCATATTTGTAAATTTGTATTAAAAAAAGTAAATATGTGGCTTATTACTAGCTCTATACTGCAACCATGATAATGTCATCACTTTGGGCTGACGGTTTGGTATGATCTTCCCCATCTTCCTTCTTCAAAGTATGCTGTAAACTGACTACACTACTAAGACAGGAAGGCATTCTGCAGGAGGCTGGTTTTAAATTTCACTTCCTTTCCCAAACTGCCATGCTCTTGCTCAACTTAATGCACTTTGAAAAGGAGTTAAGCTAAAAATGAGAGTCATGCTAATTATGGAATAAGAATACCCACATATGGAGTTACTCAGGAATAGCTGTTCTTGAATAACATCATATAACCAAGCCTGGGACATATTTTTAAGGTTTTCTTTACAGTCATGACAAGTAGGGCTTTGGGATTTTTAAATTTTTTTTCCTTTTTTTTGCTTTCCAGTTTTTTTAAATCTAAACAAAAACTCTGTGGCACAAAACTTGCTTCAGATAAATTGTTCAGAAAGTGCATAAATATTTGTATCTCTGAGTTCTATCCTAAATTTCAGTGAAAGATACCCATTACAATGCAACTAGGAACCCAGAGTAATTTTCCACATTCCAAAGAGCAGAAAAAGTGATATAATTTTAATTATATCAGGAAGTACCAATTCAGCCCACAACGGGAACAAGATGCTGGTCCCTGATGTTAGCTTGGTGACTCAGGCACCATAGCAGGATTTCCTTCCCTCTAAAAATTCTTTAATTGGAGTGGATGATGAGGCATCTGTTCCCTCTCCTTTGGACTCAGTACAGCCCTCTATGGAAAGACGCAACTGTTTTGGGAAACAGACAATGGAAAATCTTTTTGACAAAGTACAAAAGGCCAACAAACAGTGGAGCCAAATCCATTCCTGACATCCCTGACAAATTTCAGTGGCACCATGGCAGAGATTATTACAGCCTACGTGCTAGATGCTCTGCTACAAATTAAAAGCATTGGAGTAACTGCACAGACCTGATTCACAGAAACAGCTACCAGTTAGGACATCTGGCTGTGTGTGTTAATGTTCCACTTCTTCTAGGAAAACGTTGCTAACTTTTTTCTTAGGAAGACAGTTGGCTCTTGAGCCTTGCTCCCTCTTTCCTTGGCCCTTCAGAAAATCTGGGTGCATATCTAAGGAACAGAATTATATTGTTGCAGCAATATTGTTACTGTTTCTGGAAAAATGGGAAAGATGTTTAAAGACAGATAACTTAAATTGTGTATCCTTTGTACCCCTGTATGTGCGCAGAGAGTAGGATAGGGTCGAGAGCAGGACAGGCATCTTACTAAGCAGTAAGGAGCAGTGAAACAGTTTGAACGTACATTTAGTGTCTGCTTATTAGACATTTTTATTAAAGGTACAAAGTCTTGTAACTTCCACACATTCATACTCCAGGGATGAACCAACTAAACCGAAGGAGGAAAAGCTACACATGCAAGCGCACGCACACACACATACACCCCCCCCCCACCCCACCCCCCATATATACAAGCAGAGAAGAGGGGAACAGTTCTGAGGGAGGATGACACTCACCTGCTGCGAGAGCTGCCTTCCACTACCTACAACACGCTGCAGTGCTGACCTTGCTAGGAACTGCTGCAGCAGCCAACTTACCAGCTCTGGAATCACTGAACTGTTATTTTGCCAAGGAGTCTGAAGCATTTTAAGGAGAGGTAAAATGCTGCTGTTCTCTTGGGTTCAGAAGAGTCAAGAATTCACACACACACATTATGAGGCCACCCAACAGAGACTACGAAATCATCTCCCCGAGATGATCAGAGGCGTCTGTATTAAAGACACCTTGTAGCTTAGTGTACTAAAATATGGAAATGTATGCATTCCAGTGAAATCTTGCATTGAAACTTGACAATAAAAAAGGGAGGGTAAGTCTTGTAAGACACATTTACGGACTGACTTGCTCCACATTAGTTTTGTTCTGAAGTTAGCAATACTGTCTGGAAACAGTATTAAACTTATTTCAGTAAGAAATTACATAGTACTCTCCAAGATTTATTGGAAGCTGCTATAACCACAAAGTACAGCAGAAATATACATAATATTCAGAGTCCTGAAGTCATAATCCTAATGATAAATCTTTCTGCAAATTTCTGAGAAAGCCTAATTTTAGCCAGCTTTCCAATAAAAATATACAAACAGAGAGCAAAGTAGAAGACGTAATAACAGACGCATGCATAGTTTTACATCACTACTATTACAAGTACACAGAGGGATTAGACTGCATGGGATTTCAAGCAGGAGAGGATCTCCACAATATTGTTCTCCTCAAGCCCCATTAGGAATTAATGATGCCTCAAGCAGTATTAACTCTTGCAAATTTCTTTCTACTGCTGCTGCTACACAACTATGGCAACATCGCAGTTTCTGCCCAGCCTGTGCTATTAGGGGAAGGGATCTGCAACAGAAACAGAGAGGCACCAATTCCTCGGGGACATCTTACTGATCTGCACATCACTCAACTCCATTAACCACATATCTGGGATTCGCAGACTTTAACATTCCCACGGAGTGCTCCATCTTCCCTAAAGCTCTGAGAGGACAGCAAAAGTCAGCTGAGCCTCCCAAAAACTCCTGCTTTGTTTCCCTTCCTGTGGGATGTTGTTTCTGGGGTACAATGATACATGTCTTTGCGTACACCTTTAATTGAGCCTAGATTCATTCTGTCAGCAAAATATTAGGTTTATCAGAATAAATGGGTGAGAAAACCTGGCAGAATTAATGGAAGCACTCAACCTTTTCTAATTATACACTGCATTAAACTTTTATGAGAGAAACCATATAAAAATGCTTTGCTTTGAGTGTATTCTCAGAGCAGCTAATTTAGCTTGGTCAGTTGAACTCATCAGGCAAACAAAAGTTTAACCCAACAAAGTAAAAATATTCATGCAAGCGTGGAATCCCACATTAATCTCTGAGCAGAAAAAAAAACAAAGACAAAAGCTCATTGCTGGCTCCAAGAGGTAATAAAGAACATGCTGCTGTATCGTAAAAAAACCCACCCTAATTCTAAAGCAAAAGGTTGTTCTAAGGCACTATTTCCAAGCGTACATGTTTGTCTTTTGCTCATTTTATTTATCTGCCTTTGATACATCAGCTGATACTGAATTTTATTTATATTACTCTATTTCTGCAGCTCCAACTCAGATGCATGTCCCTGCTGTGCAGTACAAACATGTACATAATAAAACATCAGCTCTGCTTCAGAAAGCAAAGAACTTGAGGGCTAAACAGACAAGGCAAGAAAATTGGCAGGGAAAAAGAAGACTCAGAACACCCATTTCACGTTGTGCCACTGAGGCACAAGACTATGATCTTACACTGGTAAATGGCAGCAAGGTTTTGTCACTGAGATACATAGGGATAGGGTTGCATTTTACATATGGTACCCAGAGGGACATGGAACATCGATGGCAGAAGGGAGGACTGAGCCCCAGTCTGATGCACACCATTCAGAGATGCTGACACTCTTTCTTTGACTGTTTACCAGCACAAAATACTTTTGTATACCATAAACACACAAATTACATATACATTCTATACATAGTATGGAATATAACATACTATTTATAACATAGTATATATATAATTTATAAAGTACAATATCCATTATACTTACCTCGAAAAAAGCCCAACAGCCTCAGAGCCAGTGGTTTTGATGCCTTCTTGGTATTTATTAGAAAAAGAGTATGTGGCTCTAGTGATTTGTGAGTGCCAATACCTGCTGGTTGACTTTTGAGAAAGAGACTGTTTGCCGTTGCTGATTTGTGACAGATGCTGGTAGGTTGATGGGTGGGCAGCCACCCCTCCAGATCTGTGATTGCACCTTTTGAGAAATAAAAAGTGTGTGTACTAAAAGAGAATGTGGGCTAAGCTGACCTGACCTCCATCCTCGGATCTGGTACTTAGAGAAGTGGCTTTGAGTCAAGGGGTGTCCTGCTTTACCAGCAGCCATTGTCATGCTGGGCAGATCCTTTCACAAGTTTCCCCATTTGGTAGCTATTGGAGAAAGACAGCAGTTGCAAGTGTATAATAAAGACTGGACCTGGAGGGAAAACAGAACTTTGCCTAACAAAAGATGGTGATACTTCAAGTTGGGAAGAAGCCCTTCAACATTTTCAAAATTCTACACAAGGACAATTTTTTAAAAGGGAACAAAGACCAAACAAAATTCATTTCTGCTCCATCAGAATCTTTTGATTCAATTTTAGTTTTGTTTTTTTTTTTTTTTATAAAAGCTAAGAAAGCAATTGAAGTAGATACATCATTTCAAACAACAAAAAAACCCCAACAAAACTCATTATTCTAAATATGCCAAAACTTAGTCAAATGCTTTTTTGTTTGTTTGCCTTTTTTTTTTTTTTCAAAATTAACATGGGTAAAACATCTTTCAAAGCCCTTCAAAGTCAGTATCATCCCTGATGTCTTGCCAACGAGCTCTAATAAAAATACCTACTGCTGTGTAATTCTTTGAGAAGCACAAGGTGATACATACATGTAGTGAATAATAATAATTACTATTGCAGATAATAGATTTCATACTTTTTTGAGCTAAGCTATATATTCATAGCTATAAAACAAGAACTCCAGCAAAACTAGGCTGACCTCTCTTGTGTGACATGACTGACAGAATGAGCTGGTTACACTAAACACTACATTAAGTCCTGCTAGTCTGAATCAAGATCTTTCATGACATGTTATCTTGAGTTTTCTCTGTGATTCCTACTGAATATTTCTGTGGAAAACATTCATTTGTTGTTAGCTTCAATGTATATATTGCAGCAATAATTTTAAGGGATATATACTGAAGCTTCAAATAGTATTTTGGAATAACTTATATAGGCTTACATTCCTAGAAATCCCAGATCAAAAGTGGATCTATTTCTAAAAAGATATACAAATTATCAAAGGGAAGTGTGGTAGTCAGTGCAGAAATTATTTAAAGAGGATCTTTAGCATGCAGAAACTCAGTCTCAATGGTCATACTGTCTTTTTCTTCATTAATATTCTATCTTTTACTCACCTATCGTGACGGAAACTGTGCTTAAAATGAAAAGAGCTGCTTCCTTATGGCAGACTTGGTGGTATTAGCCACAGTGTGAAATTAGTTTTGCTGCAGCATGCGTAATTCTGCTGAGGGCAAACAAACAATGCCACTTAGCGATTCTTTGCTGCAAACTTTATTAACTAGCTTTGGCAGCATCTCTGTATGGTTTAAGGCTGCTGGCCATGCAACATCTAAGAAAGCAAGCTGTTTTCTTCTTCTGTGCCCTGCAGAAAAGGGCTTTGCCTGATTTGCCTATGTGCTCAAGCTCTGTGGCATACAGTGCTTCGTGCTTCACAGTTACTGTCTCCTGCAGCAGCTGTTACTACAGATATATGCTAACCTTGCTCAGGAAGAAAGACAATGCTTTACCAGCTGATAAAGTATAAATGTCTACATCTTCATGGCCAATTCAGACATTTCCAATGCTACCTGAACACACAAGCACTCAGCTTGCATGGCATAGCTCTATCAGAGTGAAGCACAGAGCACTGAACTGGAATTCAGAAAACCTGAGCTTTGTAACTAGTCCAGCAAATAGACTAAACTTCTCTGCATTTGGAGCCATCATCCATAAAACAGGAAAAAGATGATCTGTCAATGAAAAGTGTGATGTAAAAGCAGATCTACTATTATTATCACAGCTACTACTGACATGATTTTGCAGTTCTTTTACTGACCAGAATTAGGTCCCGGCAACAAAGTTTGGATCCTAATGCCCAATTTGCAGGTCAAATTTTGCCTGCCTAATGTCACGTCTTAAAATATCCTGAGCACAGGCTTTATGTATGCAAGGTAACAAACATACCATTCCTTTTCTTTCAAGGCTGGTAACATCTTCTTTTAGGATGAAAACATTAGCTGTTGTTTTAGCATTTTTGTTGGATTTGCTCTTCAGAAATTGCTCGTGAGTTCAGAACAAGGGTAGGGAACCCCACCCCAGAGGAAAAATTTCTGAAGAAGTTATGAATTCCTAAAACAGAATCACAGAAAGACAAGACTCTGGGTTTTTTTCCTTTGCTAGTCAAATAGCCATAGCAAAACACAGGAGGTACATCACTCTGTGACCTGACATTATGTATATAATTCAGTGCCTTTATCTACTAGATTTTCTTCTATAGCTGAGGCACGTAGTATCCAGGGACAAACAAGTGTCATCTTGTTGCACAGAAAGCACCTCAGATATTAATGCAGGTTCTGCCTGCACCAAGACAGCAAAAGTTTATCCCAATTTCACATGCTGGTATAATTAGAAATAGAATGGGCAAAGTTTGAAAAAAGATCAATCCATGAAATACAAGAATTTTCATTAAGTCCAGATGGTACAATAGCATTAACAGCGGACACCTCTGTTTCAACCACAGGAAAAAAATATAATTTTCCTCTATATCCAAGTTTTATAGTTTTAACTGAGTCAGTAAAATCTATTTTTATATACCTAAAAGAATGACATAAATAAGTGTTATTTAAGGAATACTTGTACACTTTTAACATTTTTGTGACTGCAGTCCAGTCCTGAAGAACTTGTCAATGCCAAGAATCAGGATTTAGGAGAGAACAAAATGTACTTTATAGCAAAATTAGTGGTAAAAGCAGATTAACTTGTTCTGAAGAGAGTTTTAGTATGTGCCCTTTGAAAATTATATGCCCCACCATTTACAGCTACAGTGAGTCAGAGATGAGAACTGGGCAAGGCAGACTCCTCAGAGAGAAAAATGACTCACCAGAATCTGCTTAGACTGAACTCCCTGGTCCCGACTTCCTTATAATAAGAAACAACACTATGGGAGACATGGGGGTGGTCAGATGAAGAAACATTTGCCCCAGTGGGGCCACTTTTTCCTAGTCCTTTATCATCTGCCTTAGTTGATAACTTCTTCTTCATATGTGGAATTGTAAGATGAGGAATTCTGATCTCACTGAAAGAGCAGGTACTTACAGGGGAGGATAGCAATTATTCAAATGCAAGGAAAGAAAATACAGATAAAATGAAGCGCAAAGTTCACTGACAAAATTAGCAATTACTTGATGGTCTTAGAGATGGCCTAACTTAGAGAGAACAGAGTTTCATATGTGGCCACTATTTGTAATTATCAATGTTTTATTCTGTATGTGATCCTCTTTTCTTGGAAAGGCCAGAACCCCCTTCACTGTGCTGCAATCACAGATGGCCAAGGCTGGTCCTATGTTTCTGTCCCCAACTCAGCAGAGATTACATGCAAAAGTTAATTCAGCTTGGAACTGTAATGTGTCTTTCCAGAGACGTACTCAGGGACAAGAGCCCTTCAAAGCGATCATCAGAGCACTCAAACATAAGGAAGGAGTCCTTAGCGTGGACTTAGCAGAATCACAGAGTAGGACTGGTGATGGAATAATATGAAGAGGACCATCATCATACCCCACTCTGTGGAGCAATGTAGACTAATCTCTGCAAAAGGAATACCCAGAAACATCACCTCAAGAAGGAGCTCTGGCAGTGTTGGGTGGGGAGCTTGCTGAAGGGACTGATGCCCAGGTGGGTCCTTGGCTAAGAATTGCATTGAACAGAGCCAAGCTGTCTCTGACGTGCCCCAGCCATCAGTAAGTCAGCACAGGGGCTGCCTACGATAGCAGAAAGAAAAGGTTCACTTTTCACTTTTCACTACTTATGCCAAGAATGGTTTTTCACACTTTTTATAAGGTTTCCATCCTATTCTCTGTCTGTAAAGAACCAGCTGTTGGATTTAATTTGTTTTATTTGAAATAGCACAGGGTAAATGAGTATCTCACAATGGGACATGGAGCTTTCCTCATCATCTTTTTTTTTTTAAATAGTTTAGTCTTGGTGCAATCTCATTCATTCCAAATACTTCCCCAAATACTTCTTTCCAGGTGCTTTACCTGTGGGACTATGCTGCTTCTTGACAGGAATGATCTGACAGTAACCAGAAGTGGAATTAATTCTTCCATTGTATAAAATGGAATCAAAGCAACCTTGTCATTCAGTTTAGTGGCAGAATGGTAGTAAGGAGCTTCCACAGGCCCCTGAAATCATGTTCTGCAATGAAATCCAATTTAATTTAATATGATCCCTGCCAACTTGAGAAATACTGCTCATTTTGAGCCACCATTCAGCCCTAGCTAAAACGCAGCACTGGCCTTTCAACACATTTGTTTTTTATATATACTAAATATATTTATTTTGGGTGGTCTGGGTTTTTTGTGGTTTTTTTTTTCCCTGAAGCAGTCAAAAATTATTTATACTTTGCTTTCAGAGTTGATAGGCAGTTTATTTCATTATCAGCGTTAACCATACTACTTGAATTTCCTGTTGTTTAACAGCATCCTAACTGATTAAAAAAGGAGAAAAGAGAACACTGAGTGCCTCTGCAGGAGACTGCCTGCCCTGTGTGAAATTAATGACAGAGATCTGCTGAATCTCAATACTTCTCTAAAGAGGTTCACAGAGACTGTGCCTGAGGAGAGCAGAGGTCTGAAATGAAAAATATTTCTCAGCTTTTAGACTAGTTAATCCAGCATTTCTCCCCTTATTCAGAGATCACTTTGTTCAGAGGTCATTTGTGATGCTTTTTTAAGTCACAATTAAAAATTGTGTTACATTTCAGCAAACATTTGAGTAGAAACTGAGCACCAACTACAAAACTACAAATCCAATAATTATTATTTTTTTTAATTTATTCCCCAGAAATATATGTGGCTTTACAATCCACGTGTATGTATCACCATTAAAATGTGGGTAAATATATCAGAGAATGCAGATACAATGCCTGGATTAAGCTACACATTACGTCAACTCATTCTCACTCAGTGCAAGCTTTTAACAGTTGTTTTACCTATAACTACCAATGAGATTTGGCAGGAAGCAGTATTTTTCAGGAGATGGTTTGAAATGTCATGACTTTGGTGTTATGACTAGGAAGTTTTCAACAATGAGCCAGAAATTTCTAGTGGACACTGTTGTGATTAATATTTATTTCTTATTTGTATCACCATAATAACTAGGAACCCTAAAAAAGGATCAGCCCATCTCCTATGGAAAGAACTGTGCAAACATTGCATAAGAAGTCCTCAAAAAAATCAACAACCAAAACAACAATTAACAAGCCGTAACCTGAGCCAAAATCAGACCTGGTGGACCAACAAATTCACATGGGCAGTATGCTTTAAACATAAGAAATACAGCTGTCAGAAAACCAGATGCACTTGGAAAGGTAGTGCAACTTGAATTGATTTGGTATTCGGCAGGTACTCAGAGAAGGACCTCTCTTTGAACTGGTATCTTCTTCATGATTTTCTTATTTTCTCAGTCTTCTGAAACTAATGGGTAAACCACAGCCATTCTGCATTGCTGCCACACAAGAAATCATAGCAAGTTCCATGTTTTTATTGCTCTCCAATGTATTTCCCTAATAACTTACATGAAATGTTTAACTTATTGCACATCTCTGGTGAACTTTTTCCCTTCTAACTGCCAATATTAAAAAAGAACTATGAAGGGCATTAATTTAAAAGTACATGAATCCATGTTACTCTTCCATTTTTATAGGTGGTTGGTTATTAAATATTTGATTTATTATCATAGAATCATAGAATCATTTTGGTTGGAAAAGACCCTTAAGATCATCGAGTCCAACCTTTGTACAACTTTTTTACTTTACATCACAGGAAACAAAAAGGCATAGGGAATATGCGTATGGTGATAATGGTTAAAGTTTATGTTTCAATTCTATTACTGTGGAAAAAAATTGCTATTCTACTAGCTGTTAATAACAAGATGATGTCATTATTACAAAGAAAAGAATTAATTTAGAAAAACTGGGCAAATATAATTTCAGCATTTTTTTTTTTTCCTAAGCTATTAATGCCCATTAAGCTATTAAGCAGCACATACATTGTCTTGATTTTATTTGGTATCCATACAAATTGTTCAAATGTTTCAAGACTGATTATGTTCTCATTTGCACTGATTTGCTCTATTTACAGCAATGAAACTACTTATATTTTGCATCAGTGTAAGAGAAAAAAAGAAACAGTCCTTCCTTTAACTGAACATAAGTTGTTTGATTTGATTTAGTAAGATACTGTGGTTTTTTGACTGATTGCTATCAAGAACTTTTATCAATGAGATTATTGCAAAGAAAAAAACTGAAGAAGTACTGAAATTCTGAAAACTTCTTGTAAGATGCCTACACACCCACATTTATGAATTTCATTTTGATAGTAGCATTTTTCTTTAAATAGAGGAAGATGTGAATTAGAGATAAAGCCGCTGCCAGTAATCATTTGCAACTAATATTAGAAGTTCTGGAAAGTAGTTGCATAGTCTTTATCAGCCTTTTATTCCTCTCACCTCTCACTACAGAAGTACACTGCTTTCTAAAGCCAATCTTCTCTGTAGACACTCTATCATTCTGGTAATGTAACATAATGACAGAAAATTAGCACTTAATTTTCAGTCCTGCTCTTCCAGAAACTCTGTATTTTTCATTCTTTGAACAACCAGAAACTGGAACTTGTCACAGAAGGATGAAATCTGTATTGAATCACAAAATCTTTCTGAACACCTTAAAAGATCAAATTTTAACTTCAGTTAAAATGAGATACAGAATAACTAAAACCAAGGTAAAAACACAAATTCAAGTAAAGGACATATTTCCAGGAATCTGAGTATCAGTTTTAAGTAGATCAGCATTCAAATAATATTTAACTGAACTGGGGATGAACAAACAAATGAATTCATCAAGATGATCCCATGCAAATGAGTGATAAAAAAGCCAAAAACCTCAGCTTTGATGCAGTATATAAATATCAATTGTACCTCTTGAAATCCGGGAGAGTCTTGATCTGCTTTGTCCCCACCTCTCTACATGCTAAATAACGGACATAGAGGATGCATTTAGCTAAATCTGTGAAACTAACTGTACCAAATCAGCTACTGACTTGGAAGTTGAGAAGAAAAATAAAACACCTCACCCTAAAGTGTTTATTCAGTTTTTCAAAAAAGAAACAAGCAAGGAAGCCTATAAAGAGTTCTGCCACCTTGGAAAGGCTATTCTTCCTTACTGCTACATATAAATATGCTTAGATACAAAATGTTCTGAAATGGAAATCTGAAGCATTTAATTAAAAAAAAATCAAATTTTGATAAAAACATTTGAATTTCTGATAGGGTTTCTTGACCAAATTGTTGAATTCACACATAGTTTTTCTTAATCTAAATGGGCATTATTTTCAAGTGAATAAAATATTCAACTGACATATTTTACCATCAGCCAACAATTTAAGCTGAACATGCTAAAAACCAGCTGGCCCATCACATTTCTTTCAGAAAACATGCTGTTTACCCCAATGCCAACTCTCCTTGTTTACACACCCTCATTCTTTCTCCTGGAACAAGCTCTCTTGTACTTGTTAAGTCCAACCCAGAAGATGACTAGGGAGTAGAAAGGAGGGGTTCATGTATTTCTTCTTGTGGCTTAGATTTGGTCAATCTCTCTGTCTCCTTTCCTCCCTCCCAGGCTCACTATTCCTTTGCTGGCAGACAAAAATCAAGTTTTCCACACTCTGTCCAGACTGGCCCATTACCATACATACCCACCAGAAGTTAATTCCCCTTCATGTCTATGTAGTTGATCTGCTTGTCAACGGGTCTTTAAACTGGTGCTATTAAAGTGGGGGGAAAAAACAGGAGGGAAATGGTTTATCTCTGATGGATATACCAGTTCAGAGTCAAAGGGTGGAGGTGAGAAGTCCAGGAGAGCACAGTATGTTAAAGTTGGGAGCTGTTTAGTTGTAAGAGAAACTGTGTAAAAGATTCCCATGGGGAAAGGAGGAAAGGGAAAACTGCTTTGTTCCTTTTGCGAAAAAACAGGTTCATAGAATAAACTTAACCCTTTTAATTATGGGCTATATAAAAAGCTATTTTATTTAAAACAGTCAAGTATTTTTTAAAGTTGAAGTGCATTCTGCTGTAAAAAAGGTGTGTGTTTCTTCTAGTTGTGAGCTCGACATCTTAACTAGCCTCAGAAGAGGACGAAGGGTGGATCCTAGACCTGTTGTTTCAAGCTGAGTGCTGTGAGACACATAACGTGACACCAGTCTTCATCACTATTAGACTTAACGCCAGTAACACACACCATGAAGCTTAGTGGGGAACACAGCTCTTCGAACAGCCAAAGGCTTAAAGGCCAAGTTACAGTCATTGTTTCCATGTATGCAGAACAAGAGAGAGCTCCAACCAGAGAAAGCATTTATGCACCATTTGAGATTCTCCTGAAATAGCACTGGGAAAAGCTCCAGGGAAGCCAATGAAATTACACAAGGGATTCATCTGTTTGACAAGCTTCATCTCTGCAAGGTTTAACATAGCAAACAGAAAGACACCCTCAACAAAAGCAAAAATCTACTTCCAAACAGAACTGTAAGTAAGGAAAATATTACCAGTCCCTCAAAAAAAGATCATGAAATCTCAAACCTTGCAGATTTTTGATAGTTTTAATTGTCTTCTGATCTCAGGGCATTTATGTTCACACTTTCAAACTTTTCTTCACAGCTACTATGGCTAGGAGCTTTCTTTAATTAAAAACTAACACTCCCAGGCTGTGTATAAACCAAGCGGATTTTATAGACTAGAACCTCAGCAGTGACCCTGGGGGTGCCTGCCTAATCCACACAGCTGGGTTCACTTCCACTGAAAATTGAAGCAGAGAGGAGAAAGAGTGTGCAATGAGGTCTCATCCCAGCACGGAGCTAGGGCAGGCGCAGGGTTCCTGCACAGGTCCCAGAATTAGGATGTGCTCCTCTCAATAGTTCTTAATAGAAGAACTATTGTGTCTGATAACAAATCAGTTCTAATCTCAGTCTCAAAGCTGATAATTTAAGGAAAACACACCAAATGACAGAAGACTATGATTTAAGATACAAACTGGCAACACTCAAAAGTACTATTTTTGTACAACATGCTCATGAAGTATTGACTGTGCTACCTATCTGTAATGCAGAGCCACTGTCTGGGAAAGTTACAGCCTTCCACGAAATTTGGGCACGTAATTCCAAATCTACCACCTATTATAAAACACAGAATTTGACCAGTTGACTCAACACCACTAACAAAACTGCAAAACAAGGGTGAACAAAAAAGGAACTAATAGATCATTAGGCTGTATCAGTTGAAGTCCCACATTCTTTTCCATACTTAGGCAAAACTCCAGTCAACTCCAGTGAAGAACGTAAGAGCTGGACTATGTTGTAAATGTTAGGAGATACACTGAAGCTGTCTGAAGAACTCACAGTTCTTCTACGTCAAAACTTTTACTGAAATTATCTTTCTAACTGTCAGTTATTGTAGTATTGCAGTGAAAAACAAGCTGTTAAAGAAAAAAAAAAAGCACCTCTCACTCTTTTTCCTTAGGGTGCAGTTATATGCTTTTAGTCTTCATTTGGTAACCCATATCTGTTATTGTTAAGTTTTGTGCATCATTAAGAAAGCTGTTTATCAAAATGGTATCATACAGCTTTCTGTTTTGGTAGTGAATTAGAGTTATTTGAAAGACATGGAAATTTTATTCAATCAAAATTTCAGTTATTGGTAACTGAAGCGTTGGTTGTATGTGTCCAGTTTCTGCAACGCCTCAATAAAACGGCCAATTAAAATGTTACAGGTTATGCTTACTTCATCTTTGAAACAGAGTTGACAATTATATTTGCAAATACCAACCAGCCTCCTGAATCACCAACACTGTAAAATCCCAACGCTGATATTCAGTGCTGATATTTCTTTTTGCTTTCAATGATAAATTAAAATGTAATGAAAATATGAAAACTATTTTGACAAAAAGGAAATCTTCTTATTTATTACTGCTCCTCTTGAAATATTCTAAAACTCCAGCTCCATGTCCTGAGGGTATGAATGACGTATCTGGTATCACTAAAATTTAGCAAAGGGCTGCCACAATTCACCATTACTGATCAGAATAATTTGCAAATGTCCAAAAAGAGCCGCATCAAATAATCCTTACCCAAATTCAACACAACTGCAATGATAAAAATACAAGATAAATAAAAAAGAAACACAAGAAAAAGAAATTAAAGGTAGGAAATAAATGTTGTCCTTCATTTTGTTGTAAGCATTCTTCCTAAAATTACTGCTGATCTCCCACACTTCCTTTATGTGAAACTACATCACTGCAGCATGGGTTGCAGCTCTGGTCTAGTTTGGATCAGCAACAGCACCACATATCATATGATTGTGGCTCAACGCCACAGTATTTGCTTTTATCGTACTGAGTAAAGGCAACTTGACCAGCTACCTCTACCTTTGAACTTAGATTTCTGCTCTCATCTTACTCTACAGAAGAAAAATGTATTGACTGAATATTTTTCATACAGATCTTTTTAACTATATGTGCTACCAAGTATTAGAGAAGGTAAGTATATGAATGGCATGTTATGTTTTAAGTGCAGGGCAGGGAGGTTTGTGTCTGTCTAATTTCTGCGGTCATTTAGTCCCATGTCTGACTGGCCTGAAAAACATCTGACATCTGCACATATGAGTTTTACTGACAGAGAGCTGCACTGTGTCAAGCAAAGAAAATTACTGATGATGCCTTTTATTTGAGGGTTTTAGTTGGCTGTTGAGATATACCATGGAAGATGTTGACTATCAGGGTCAAAGCAGTGATATAATTCAAAATTCAGTGGGAATTTTAGCAGAGAAAGGGAAGCTAGAGTGTGGCACTGATGATCTGTGAGGCAGAAGACATTTCTCAGTAACATTTTGTACTGGATAGTGCCTAAGTATGGTGGATAGACAGCACTGTTGTAATACAACTGAGAAATGATAAAGGTGTGAATAATTGATGCCAGATTAAGATTAAGTCTTTTAACTACCCACTGAAAATACTCACTTGCAGATGGGGACAAACTCCTTGTTTGTTGAAGGATCACAAAAACTGTTGTACAAAAAATATAATCCAATTATTTTCCTTTACTGAGTATCCTCGACTGTATGCAGTTTGTTAGACTAACACCTTTGCCTCTATTCCTAGTCCTGCATTTATGTAAATCGACTTACAAAATAAGTTATTCATAGCTCCCATTAATGTAAATGAGATCAGTATAAAGTTCCACTTTATATGTAAACACAAGTGAACATGCGTCTGTATACAGTGCTATGCTATGCATCACAGTATCTCTGTTTACTACAGTTGTTCAGACCCAAATTGTATTAATCCTTTCCCCACCCTGCCAAAGGCAACAAGACACATAAAGCGAATAGTATTTTAACCCTCCTGCTAATAAAACAGCAACAGATGCATACTGAAGTAGGAACAATATGCTTCACTTTTGTGGTGGTGTGCCAGTAACACATCAGCTGTGCTATGGAACAAATTCTAAAAAGCCCAAACATTAGCACAGAAAAAAAAGAAAAAAAGGAATTCCTGATATTTAGGAAGACAACAATGTGAATAAAATGTTCCACATACCAAGCATTAAGAGCCCAGCCCAACTCTCTCTGGAGTCAACAGGAAAATTCTCGTAACTAAATGTTATGAAACAGGGCACAACTGTGGTAAAGCCACTTTTAAGGCACAGCCCTTTTTCTGACTTTGATCCTCACTGAAAGAGATTAAAACACTATATGAAAATGAAAAATCTTGTATGAAATCAGCTCAGACAACATTAAATTGTATCCATACACATCGACTAGCTGGTACTGCTTTCATCACATTTTGTCAACCACTATGGTAGTTAGGACTGATATGTAAATACTTGGTTAAACATCTTTACTTCAGCACAGTGCTTCTATAAAAATGCTTTGGTGGCCAAAAAAAATCTATTCTAAGCAGGTTATCTTTACTGCTGTTTTATTTTCTACTTTTCTTTTTTGCAAAACTGGCAGTTCTTCAGGACTCCATGCTGTTGCCTCTCATATTCTCATCATTTATTGAAATTCTGCCTGAAGGCTGAATTCACAAGCATGGCAGTAGCACTATTTATTTACCAGCCCCTTTTACTCTGCTATTAGAATTGCAGCACTAGCACAATCTAAACAATTTATAGAGTGAATAAAGAATCTAGCTCTTCCGAATAAATCGTGTGACTGAAAGCAGGTAGTACAAATGGCTCATGACCCACTGGGAAGATGTGACTAATGTGTGGCTGTACTACTGCCTGTTGCTGGATACAATTAAAACAGGTTGCCTTATATCTCTGGCCCAGAAGCTGTTAGTTATACGCATCACTTAATCTGATTTCTCGATGTAAATATTTCAGGGAATTTTATTTATTTGTTTGTTTATTTATTTATTTATTTGGTTGGTTTAGGGATATTTTTTCCCCCAGGTTCTTCTATTTCTGCATCCAATAATACACAATAAATTATTTGTGCTTGCCTTGGAAAGAAGTCCCAAAAGGCTCTAACGTCCGTCAGGGAATAGCTGATGAGTGCTGATATTACTGCGTACAGACACAGGCACTGAGCACTAGCCTCCTGCAGAAAACTTCAGTTAGCTGGGACTATAGTGAATTATTTACATCCTCCTTTCTATTTTACAATTCAGCTAATCCCAGGGAGAAATAAAACTGCACCCACAAAAGCAAAATCCTCCAAACCCTCTTTTCTTTCCTTTTCTTTTTCCTATTATTTGGACTGCTCATAACCTATGAAAGTTTTCATATAACATCTATAATTTCCCCTATATCCCCATCCTCCTGTGTTCTCCTCTAAACCAATATGCAATTTGAAATTCTCAGGCAACTTGGATGATATTCTCTCCTTTCATATCCTATTGACCTTCCCTGCATTTTTTTATTCATCTAAGTCCACGGTGTCATTTCACAGCTTCAAGGCCTCAGCTGGGCCCAAGAAGCCTTCCACTTCCTAGTTAACAGGGTTTTTTTCTTCCCATTACATAAATGTGACACTGTCTGAATATTTCTTTTACCTACATTTCTGTAACTGCTTTGTTATGCCTTGGTTATTGCACTTCCCTTTCCTCTTTCACTGCTTTTCATCAATGAGCCCAAGTTAAAATTTCTGATGGAATCCACATAAGCTTTGGTAGCTATGGCACACTCTTGTTAGACATTCGAGCAATTAGACCTTTGCTTGTTTTCGAAATCACAGATAGAAATGGGCTGCCTGGATAGCAAATGTAACTAATCTAAACCGGATAAATATCTCTGCATTCAAACATCACTTCACATTCTGTCAGAGTCATGCAAAACATGAAGAATTGCTTTACTTATGGGTCTTACATTGTGTCCAAAATTTGCTTAGTTCAACTCTTTTGAATACCTGATTTCAGCACTGACACATAAGAAACAACAAGCAGGCTCAGAATCTGCCATCTTTACAAAGCCTAAATAAATATTTCAATTTTGTCTTAAAGAATGCCTTTCAGGTGCTCTGTCTCCAAGGCAGAGATGGCTGCCAGCAGGAAAGTTTTTTAATTCTGATTCAAATCAAGAGTAAAACTTCCTCACAGTTCAACAAGGTTGAACATTGTGGGGTTTTAGTTCATATTCATCCTTTCTCTGAAGAATATCTGCATATAGCACTGTCTACCAAAAGCTGCAAGCAGATTACTACATATTTTAAATTGCAAAGTACTTAAAATAACAGCCCTCTCCAAACAGCCTTTGGGCTTCTTGGGCAATAAGAGACAATGGAAAGCATTTATAGAATAGCCAGAATTTCAGCAACAATAGATCAAATGTTAAAGATTAACTGATTTATTAAGCAACATCTGTTCTGTTTTCATGATATCCCATCATCATCTTCTCATCACCTTTTCCTTATGCACTTCTGCTTCTTTTCATTGCTAACCAGTATTTGCTATTTCAAACTCAAATGAATGTGGGCAGGCAAGGTGGAGGTGTCGCACTATATGTAAGGGAGAGATTTAATTTGATTGTACAGTACTTACAGATAGTGATGATGTGGTTGAAAGCCTCTGGGTGAGGATTAGGGGGATGGAAAACAAAGAAGATGTTGTAGTGGTTGTCTACTACCGATCGCCCAGCCAGGATGTAACCACTGATGAGTTATTCTATAGGCAATTAGGAGAAATTTCTGGATTGGTAGCCCTTGTCCTTATGGGAGATTTCAACTTCCCAGACATCAACTGGGAATATCATACTGCTGTGATGAGCAGGTCTTGGAAATTCTTGAAGTTAGTAGGAGATAGATCACTTCTTGTCACAGGTACTCAGTGAGCCAACTAGTACAGATGCCCTCCTCGACCTGCTATTTGTGACTAGAGAAGGACTTGTCGGGGATGTGATGGTAGGTGCCTGTCTTGGCCACAGTGATCACGAAATGGTTGAACACATGCACAGCAATGGCAACACAGTGTAAACAGAAGGAAAAGTTATTTCTGGGAAGAGCCTGGGTACAGAAAAAAATTGTTCTCAAAAAATACATTTTGCCTTACAGTAATCATTAAATTTTCTTGCCAAGAGCTTTCTAGGTTATGAGCTTAACAAAAGTGGAACTTAAATGCACAAAAATAAATCACTCAAAACAGATTATATACATCTCTATGGGATATACACAGTACAGATACGTATTACAATTTTAATGGCAGAGTTTGAAAAAGAAAATTAATTATGTGCTAGAGTTATTCATATAGTAGAAAAAACTACTCAGTTGTTTGGGTTTTTTTACAAGTAAAGGCTCTGGTTTTCTTTGGAAGAAAAAATGAATAAACAATATTTGACATGCAGCAAATTGCTTTGAAAAAAAAAGAATATTTCTCATCTTTAATCTGTATTTAGTAAACAAATATTCTATCTATAGCTGAAATAAATACGTAATAAAATATTCTGGTAGGATAGCTGAAGCAGCAAGCCATTACTCTGCTCTGTTGTTCAGTTTAGATACTTCTTAGATTACATGTTCAAAAGTTGTTGTTCAGGAACTGCACTTAGAACAATCCATTAAAGACAAGAGTATTTATGGCAAATACTGTCTGTGTGCCATTTTAAGCATTATTCTTGTTTATAAGTGTATAGACAATTGTTTTTTCTATTTTATGAAGTGTGAAAGAATCAGTTGCTTATGTTATATCAACTCATAACTATAAGAGTTAAGAGAATCAGAAAGTGACAGCTTATGGTAATGTACTCCACACCCTGCTACTCGAAAAAGCAAGTTTTACAGTCAGATTCCATTTTTTCTGTCAACAGCCAAAACAACTGTCCCAAACGACAAACCCAAGTCCAATACAAAATACAGCTAGGTTATGACTTGTTCCATATGCTTGCATAAACCCATCACTGTTGCACATTACTTTTTTGTTGTTTATATACTGTCCAAGCTATAAATTGTGGCTGTTTTTTTTTCCTTTAGGCCCACTAGTCTACTGGAAAATAGTAGACATTAAGAAAGAGCATGTCCCTAGCCCTACTAAAGACACTTGTGATTATCATAACATTTTACTTCCAGTTTCATTGACCAAATTGAAATATTGCCAAAGTCAAATCATATTTTCCCTTCAGTGCATATTGTCCATCCTTCAAGGTAATCCTGGAGTTAGTTTTAATATTCCTTTAGAGTATTAGATGAGAGTTTTAGGCACTGACGCTTACCCTGAGAGGGTACATTTTAAGGCAATGTAGTGATAATCCTCTTTGCTTTTTGTGATGACTGGCTGTAGAAATATTGGGCATACTAACAGAGAATATTTATTGGCATTTTTAAACTATGTTACCTGTTCATTATTTTTTTCAGAGGATTAACTTCTATCCAGATCAGCCAAGTTAAGTTTTAAGAAGCTTTCTTATATAAAATCTGCAGTGAGAAACCTGTCTGACAGCTTTTATGAGCTTCCTTTTTACAAATTCAAAACCAAGGAAACACACCTCTGTAAACATAGACTAGGACATTGGTAGAACCTAACAGTTTGGATTTGGTCTCTTCACACTCAAGCATGAGTCTGGCATTCATCAAATTATTCAAATGTATCCAAATGATAAGAAATATCCAGGTGCCAGGCACTAGAAAACCACTGAACTGAGACAGAATGAACAAAGAGAGGTAGACTCAGAAAAAGGGGTATGGAAGAAAAAGCAAGAAGTAGTTCAAAACCAGTAAGTCATCAAGCCTAAATAGTGTATCTGAGAGTGCAGGTGCAGTTTATATATAAAATGACTGAATTCCTAAGGGGAATATGCAATGCTGCATTAAAAAAAAAATTGCAAGGTGACAAAATGTCATATCATACCAAGTTACTGAAGTCTGTAATGTCCAGAGAAAACTGTAGGAAACTGCAGAAAGACCTAAACAAGAGCATTATAATAGCATAACTGAGTATTTAATATGCACATTGAAGAGCATACACATTTAAGAAAAATATATAAACCACATGTACAGTTTAACTGTATCCAAAGAGATCTATATGTTATTACAGAAAGCCAGACAAACTGCATTAAAAAAATAGAAAAAAATATCCCCAAATCCTACCAGTACTACAGACAATACCTTTATATGAATAAACAGTACAGTCTTGTGTGGTGCATTCTGTGCAGCACTGGACATCTACCCTGTAAAAATATGTATCAGAATCACAAATGTTTGGTTATCGACAAAAGAAGGTGAAGGGATGCTGTAAGGATTTGTTCTTTACATCAGAAAGCGGAATACTAAGTGACATCAAGAATATAATGTGTATAATGAGTGGAATACTGAGCAACTATCATCTCTAACTTGGGACAGGAGAATAAGGACATACACAATCAAACAAAAAGAAAGTAAATTTCCAACCGATGAACTGTATTTTCACACAAACAGAAATAAAACTAAGGAACTCATTGCCAGAGGCTGTCAGATATCTACCAATGTGCAAAAGTTAGACTGAAAATTTGCATTCCACTGAAGGTATCAAGTGGTAGCACAAGACTGGTAAAGATCTTGGAAAGGACATTAGACTGGCTACTTTACAGACTTGGCCAATCTCTAAATAGAGATCTGAAGTCTCAATACGGGAGGAGTCTACCAAGCTCTTACATCTTTCCTTGAAGGACCAGGCATTGTTCACTCGTTTGATAAAAAGCTAACTGGGCCTAAGTCTAAACAACAACTCTTGTATTCATCAGTGGAAAACTCAACTTGAGTAACTCTCTGAAATTCCTAATTCTGTCCATAGGGTACACCTACCGACTTGCAGTTTGACCCAAGTGCAGGAGAATAAAAAAAGTGGCAGAGCAAGAAATAGTCCCCAGGCAAAGTATATTGGAGTTTAGAAGTTTTGGTCTGAAGAAAGGTCTGTTTTAGGTGTACCGCCAAAACTAAAGGCTACAGGGTGAACTTAATCAGCATTAGATATTCTTTACTACAAAGAAAGACAGTTATCTGGTGACAAGGCTGATCATACCTTTTCTCTCAATATTTAATGTCTCAGTATGCCTCAGATTTCCTGCTGAAACCAACACAGTTTTATTCCTGCAAAGACTGAAGGATCAAGTCCTCAGTAATTAAGTACAAATATGACTGTGAGAGCATCTACTTTAACAGAAGGGGCTGTGAAGTGTAGGGGATTCTTCTGGCACATGGCTATTGGAGGATTATAAAGGAAAAGCAGGGCCAAACTGAAAAGATGTGTGTCCTTTCCTCCTGGACTAGTCCACTCCTCCAGCAACACTGTCTGAAGAATTATCACCCTCTGCTCTTCAGATGATTTGTGTTTTGGTTTGGGATTACCTAAAGGATTAGAAAGAAGCCCCATGGAAAAGACTTCAGAAGCACTGAAACTTAGCACATTATTTTCATTCCCTGATGAAACTGATTGTAGCCATCAGTTTACAGCCACATCTATCATGATGTGCTTGTGCACCTCCTTCCAGCTGGCTGCTTGTTTAGCTTGTTTCCCCAGTGGTTTTAGTGTTAATTAACAGAACACTGTGAAGTTCTATGGCCTGTGAATTAATTTGGTTTCTTCCCAGGTCTTCCATCAGCTAAAGCCACCTCTCTTTCAAAATGAGGTAGAGATAGTAAACCAAAGATCTTCAGTGCTCAAATGAAAAAACCCAAAAGAATACAATACCATTGTCCTGCCAGCAGGCCAGAACTGGCAGCTGTAAGCTGGAACAGTAAGTCAGCATGCATATGTGAGCCTATGCTCACACAATAGAAGGGCAGTCTGTATTAGTGGGGAAACCTATTTCAGCTTCAAACTCTCCAATGATTGCTCCAAAGTAAAACCTTATTTTAAATATTAAAAACTAACTTCTTGATACTATCTTTCGAAACAACAGCGCCTTTACCCAGTGCAGCCTGAAAAGAGCATGAAACATAGCTTCTACAGCAGCCTCAGAAGGGCAAAAAAAAACAAAGGAAAAAAACCTCAGAGCAGACCCATCAAAGAAGCGGCAGCAGAAAAAGCAGACAGGGAGAAAAGGAGCTGACCCACCTACAGGTACCGAGCTCTCATACCACTGTTAAACAAAGATAATTAGTGCAAGTCACTGAGTCATCAAGTCCTGCTGCTTTTTTATGGTGGTGCTATTAGTCTATATTGGAATCAGTCTTGAATTTCAGTGATGCAAGCAAGAGGGAGACGCACCATGAGTAGGTCTTCAAGTATCTGTTACACTGGACTTGGAAAATTAACCACACTTCTCTACTTAATCAGCTGATGGTATTTCATTCTTTATTTCATGCATCACATTTTACTCTTTCCTTTTAATCACCTTTTCTAAGGGCTAAGATTCTTGAATGTCATCACATACCCTGCTAGAGTCATTGCTCTAGGTGTGTACAAGTTATTAGGTATGTGCAGTCCAGCCACCTAGCACAGTGTGAGGCCCAAAAGGTGTCCTAAATGCCAAAAGTCTCAAGTTTTGATAAAAGAAGCCTTCACTGTAAGGTGCTTCACGTGTCTTTTCCATTGTGCTTCTGATATTTGCTTCTGGATAAAATATAATTACCTGTTCTTGTCACCAGGGCAGTGGGAGGCATTACTATTTACTTTTGATTTTCAGTCCTCTGGAGAACTGCTAAGGGTCACTTCATTTAGATATAGTAATAAATAGAGCAGCCTTTTACCAATTATTATTTCATTGCTGTGTTTTAAATATCAAGTATGTAAAAGTGATTTCCAGCTCCACTGTAAATATATTAAACTAACAAATGAGGGAAGACCCACATTCAAGTTCTAACCCTAGTTCCTATCCTAATTTAAGTGGGAGAGATGGGCAGCTTCTCTGCTGATTAAAGGAAGATGCTATCAGGCAGCTTCTCATATTCTCCACTCAAATGATCGCAATTCAAGTTAATGGAGGCATGTGGATGAGAGCTTGAAAGCTACCCTCACCTTTCCCCATAAAGCTGAGCTGCAATCACTAATCAGTAAGGGAAAAGATCAGAAGAAACAGGAGAAGCAGAGGGCAAAGTGCTTGGTGTTGGCTCTATTCAAGAGGAATCCTCCTGATCCACGTTGGTCTCTGCATTAGTTTTAGGGCTGCTCAGTGCAGCATAGAGCAGTCACAATGGAAGGCCAGGCATAGATTTACCGGACACAGTAAGTTCCCCTCTTTAGAGGTAGTGTCTTTTCCTTCCTTTCCATGTTACATGTAGAAAATGAAGTTTTCTTATTGTTACCTGGGACAGAAGGTACACTTTTTCCTGGAGAGCGTTTAACACATGAAGATTAGGAATTCTATACTCCAGTATACAAACAGGGTCAAAATATTCTGTGATGCATAGTTAACAAAGCATCCATGAAACCACACTGACAAAGACATTTTGTCTGTAATCAAAAACTAAAGTTTAACAACAGAGTCTATTTTCTCCTTTGTCATCAAAAGCTGAGGCATGATTTTCCCATTTTGGTATGAAGTCCAGTTTTAAAACTTAATTTCTTTTTAAATGTATTCTAATTTTGTGAAATATGTTCTCAGTATATCAGATACTAAATGCATAGATGTTATTATCTGTTATTTTATTAAGCACATCTTTCAGGAGCGAAAGGAAAAGGGAAGCTGACTGCTGGGCAGTAAGATGCACTCATGTAGAAATTGCTTTGTTCATGTGTTTCATCCTCCCACTTCAGGGAAGGAAATCTTTGCAAAAATGGCTGCCATCATACCTCGCATCTGCATCCTGCTTTGATCCCCTAGAGACATGACTGCCAGCTACTCACAGCCTTTCCAGGAGAGAAAATATGCATTGGGATATGATCCCACAGTTCCACATAATGTTTGATCATTATCATTCACCTGATGTGCCAGTACCAGGCTAAGCAACCAGCTATCTGGATGAGTTGATCTTATTCAGAGTACTGTGAAGATCAGACTAAAAGCTTCGGGAGAAATAATGAAGAACAGATGCACTCCATGAAACTATTTTTAATACTTTTTCAAAAATAGCTATAAAGTTGTTTAAAATCAGACTCCATTACAATTGACAAACACACAAGAACTCCTTCAAAAAACAGTGAAATATTTTTTAAAAAATGATTCATTTTCACATGTACTGTAGATTCCCTTATTTGAATTTGAATATTTTGCTATTTTGGATAACAAATTATTCATCTTATTTGGGATTGATGATGTTGAAAAACTAACTAATGAAACTCAAATAACACCCTTCTAGAAAACTGAAATAGAATGAGATTAATTATTAATATTCAGCTATCAGAGCTCAGATTTATTTCGTATTATTCTTAACACCCACTTTCTGTCATTCTTGGTTTTGCTACTTTTCTCTACATCTACCCATGACTCATTGTTGCTTGCAGATCCGAAGCATTTAATTTTAGACAATGTTTGTCTTCTGGGAATCAGTCAAAAATGACTATAAAAACTGATGATCTTTTAAGCCAAAAATGTCACTTCCCTTCAGAGATGTTAAGCCTTATTCTCCGTGCTCTTATCTTCTTATTATTCCATTTATTTCTGCAGAGGTAGTCTCATTTCACATCAGCCTCAACGAAGAATCAATTCCATAATTTCAAAGCTTAGCAAAGAACACCAGTTAGCTAGGAGCAATGGATTCAAACTATTTATTTGTGCTGTAGTAATGATGTATTGTCAGCAAATGGTATTTTGAAGGAGTTTGCACCTCCTGCAGTAGTAATTAGTAAATCCCAGACCAAAGGGATAACATAAAGAACAATATTACTCAGTTTTACTATTTTAAAAGTAGAAGCAAGCTTTTAAGAATGGGTTAAATGTGTATGGTGACTGCTCCAACCATTTGCGTATTTGTCTTGTAAATCATTTTAAGCTAGTTTTCCATGTTGTTTTCTTTCTCCTGCTTTGAAATTGAGCCAGTGATTTCCTGTTTTGCTGTGATATCCAGCAAAAAACCTGCTGGGATATCACAGCTATTGTGGAGCTCGGCCAAAAGAGTGAGCCCACACAGAATGGCACAGGTCAGTGCCGTCATATGAAATGATCTTGATGGCTTTAAAAAAGGTACATTTTTATCACATTGCACAAGACAAATTGCACATGTGGTTTCTTTGACTGTACATACAGCGGTCAGGCTGGGGGCATAAATACATCAGGAAGAAACAGAACACCATGAAAACCAAGTCCAGAGCATACCTTTATTTTAGATCCTATTCGTACTAGCACATCACAGATTATCCTGGTTGGTATAATACATCCTGATTTTTCTTAAGAAAGCATCAGTGTCTTCACAATTTTACTTAGCAACTTAAATAATAACAATGTGCTGAGACTGTAAAAAAATAGACAGGTTTTGTTTCAAGAGGATTATGTTACAAAAAGGTAAGCCTTAAGGGCTACGGAAGACAATAGAGGAAAAAGTACAACTTCTGAGGGACTGAGGAAATGGCATCAAAGCACATCTGTTGAGGTGTGGGTCTTCCACTGCCCCAGATAGCTACTGATCTGAAGATACCAAAGTCAAAGTGGTGACAGAGGAAGAGAGGACAGAAGAGTATAGACAGGGAGACACGTAAGAATGGGGGCAACGGAATACGGGGAAAGGTAATAGTGGGCCTAGGGAGGAACGTGTAAACAGGCAAAAGAGCTCAAGGCAGGCAAAATTACAGACAACAGGAATGAAATGCAATTAATGAGGGTTAAAGCAAAATTCAGAAAGAAAGGAGGCTCTTTAGGAAGGAGAGACTGGGAAGGCCAGGAGGGGGATTTGCCCTTTATGTGATAGAGTAGTGGGAATGCACGGAGCTCTGCCTAGGGACAGACATGAGCCAGCTGACAATTTACAGGTTAGGATTAGTGGGCAGATCATCATGGGCGACATTGCAGTGGGTGTCTGCTACAGGCTTCCTGTTCAAGAAGAAGTAGATGAGGTGTTCTTAATGCAACTGGTTGTAAGCCCATGTGAAAACCCACGAGCTCTTCAGAGGCCTGGGGTATGTAGTCTTGCGACCAGAGTATGCTGAAACTTCCATTCTAGTCACCAGTAGTGACTACATTAAAGTTACAAAAGAGATGGTTACACAGTCTACAAATACACCTTTTTTTTTCCTCAGTAGTCAGACACACTAAAGGCAAACTCAGACCTGCTCCAAACGTCTTTGCAGCCTAATGGGAATCTTTCTATTGACTCCAGCAAGAGCTGAATAATAAATATTGCACCAAAGACGTGCAAGGCAGGCTCCTTGTGCAATATATTCATAACAGTGACATTTTACTGAGCTGCAATGGACCATGAGTCATGTACTGCTAGATGTAATAGGCTGAAGACAAAAAACATTATACACAGAATAAGGAGGGGGAGGAGGGATATGAACGTTGTGCAGAATAACTAGAAGTTAGATTTCTCCAAAAGCCACAGAAACCAAAATATTACAGCCACAAGTGCATTTAAGGGTCTGACAGCAGTGAAATTTTAAAGACTCGGTAAATCAGGAATGTAGGAATTGCCCAGCCAGCTATCTGGGGTAGTTATGTCATGTGGTATCTAACTATTCTGAAGTAAAGAAACGACAGCCTGATAAAAGCCTCTTGTTTTGCAATAGGTTGGAATATTACTCATAAGTTTGCTAAATACAGTCCCAAACAGGTTCAACATTCTAATGCACATGACCAAGTACAGCTCTGTAACAACTCCTTATCCACAGACTCATGCATGTAACCATTAAATATAATCATTGCAGTAACCAGAATCCAACTAAGGCTGACTCTGCCTCAGATTTTTTTTTAATATTTCAGGGACTGACTCAACCCATGATCCCAACATCCATAAGCAACATCCCTTTGTCAACTCAACAGGAGCTGAATCTAAGCTTTTCTAACTCTTTCAGTAGACAGTTATAGCAGTGTACAGTGGAGGCTGGCTGCTCCCTAAGGGATGGGAAGGTGGGAGCCGAGCATGATGCCCAGCCAGAAGGGCAGGTGTCTTGCCAGCCGGGGCCCAGCCCCATCGTACCCAGGCAAGGGACACAGGGCAGGACAGACCCAGAGATGGCAGCCAGGCTCAACCAAGAGTCCAGATCATCAGGCAAATTCACGGTGATGAGGCAGGGCTGAGGTCAAGCCAGGAAATCAGTCTTCAGGTTAGGGTCTCAATCAACACAGCCCATGGCCAGGCAGAACAGGGCTGTGGCTGAGCTGGAGACCAGCAGTTCTCCAACATAGATCAGGTGGGGACTGAAGACCCTGGGCTGAGCGGAAATCAGGCTCCCAGGCCCATGGGTAGGGGTGTAGGCAGAGGCCCAAGGTGAGACTGATCAGGACTATTAAGGTCTAGTAGTGCCCTGATAAGTTAAGTCTATGTTCCTTCAGCAGCAGCAACCAATTCAAAGATTCAAGACACAGTTAACATTTGCATGTAATGAGCATGCTGGACACTTCTAGCCAAAGGGCTAGGAATAGTGATGACCACACTGAGGAGCGATAAACAGAATGACTAGTATCAATTTAGTGTTCATTTAGCAATGAAAGATTTGGGACCAGCATTGTGGCTATCATTAACTAGGAAGGAAGCTGACATGCAATTAATGTTTTGCAAAGGTTGTTTTTTGTGGGTTTTTTTTTGCCTATGTATTACAAAACATTATGACCCACCACATATGACAGAATTGCAGATTTCACAATAACTGCCTCTGTTACATGCATAAAGGTAATCTTAAATATGTATATTTATATTTCACTACTTCAGTTGCTGAACATATAAATGCTCCATAAAATTTTGACCCTGTTGAAATCAATGACAATCACTGTAATTCCCCTTTGTTAGAGTTAGGTTTTCAGTTTTTCATTCCCCAATATTTTACTTAAAATCAACGGATAAAATAGGCAACTCTCACTACATTAACATCTGGCTCAAGGTTTCATTAAAATATTGTTAAAATATTAGACAGATGGATTAACTGAGACCAAACATTACCCCATATAAATTAACCCTACAAATATAATGAAAGCCCTCTTTCACACATGCTACTATAAAGCCTTTGTTAATAAGAATTCCCCTTCTTGGATACTCAAAATGAAGTATTGTTCATTGCCATATGGCTCATATTAAATACAAGGAAACAAACAAAAACACAGTAAGTCTTTGACATTTTAATGACTGTGGATCAGCTATTCCTACCAGAAGCTGCTCTATTGGCTAATTACACTCCCTGGTAAAAACATTAACTTTGTTTCTAGCCTAATTTCAGCTCCTGCCTTTTCCTGCTAATTTTGAGTTCAAATCTTGGTGCTGGAAAAGGTTATATGCATTATCAGTAGCCCTTAAAGACCTCATCTGAGATGAGGGTACCTTTGGCATTGCATAATTAGAATGTAAAAGAAAGCTCTTGAATAAGATTGATTACACAAGTCAGAAAGAGAGAAATGCTGAAAGTGAATGGATATCACAGTGCCTCCATTTTAGGACAGGGGGTTTTCTCCTATGGGCGAAAAGCTTCTCATAGGATCCATGCTGGTGGTCTGGCTGGCTCCGAGAGCTGGTCAATAAAATTTCTAACAAGCACAAGCTTCCCATTAATCTTAGCTTTTAGAATCCAAGTGAATTGTGCCACTGAATTGTGCCAGCTCCTACTGCTACCAGGAGCATTTGTAGGTTTGCAGTAGTTCATAGGATCCTCTCTCGATGTCCATTTGAAAAGCAGAGATTTGCTATTGAACCTAGATGAGACAGAAAAGATCTTTCCAGTACAGTATTGTGTTAAATGTAAATGATTTATCTTTTGAAGGAGAGACATGGTGATCAGACTTAGGAAGCACCATCTGATTAAAGAAGAAATTGGTCCACACAGAATGGGAACAGAGTAATTCATGTAAGTAATATCAAAGTAAGTCAAGTGAAAGACTGATGCATACGGTAAGAACAGAGACACCACTGGATTGCTGCCTACCATGATGTCAGAGTACTACCTTATACTAGAAGAGATGTCGTGTCAAATGAGGACAAAAACACAAAACAATGTGTTTTGTGTTTATCTAATTATGAACGTTCTCCTGAGATCACACCAACCAGGGTTGGCACCTTCGCTTGTAGACAGTCCCATATTATGTGGAGGGAAACTAATAAATCTTTGTGCGTGGACAGACTGAGCTTGAGTATCGCAGCAGCATATCACAGATATGAGAAATGGAGTAACATTAAAACATTTCTTACACTACAGCCCTATTAAAAGAAAATATTTTAAGGCTCTAGGTGATCCCACATAAATATTTGGAAAGAAGACAGATTCCATGAGAGAAAACACCCTATTTTCAATAATTCAAAGCCATTCAAGCAGAATTTTTTTCCTAAATAATGGTGTTGAGAAAACAAGGCATAGATGCTATGTGAATCTGGTGGTGATGAAGGCAGCTGCGCAGACACATGACTGGGGCTGCTAAAAGTTGGGAACCCAGGTAACACACCAACAATTCTAACAGGGAAGGCTGCCCTCATCGTTCTCTGTACCCATAAGTTCACTCTGATAAATACACACAGAGAGAAAAGGATCTATTAGCTGCCTTCCTAGATGCTACTGAAAGATGATTTTGACAGGGTTTTTTTCGATAAAAATCTTACATTATTTTAAGTAAAACCAAGGGAAATGGAAAAGATTACATCTGGACTTCAGAAAGGTATTGAAAAGATAAGCATACACCGCCAAAGGAACACAACTACTTTCAGCCACTGACTTGCTCTGCATGGAATATTAGTTAGACATGACAGAGGAAATGAGCACAAGAAATGCAAGGTAGGTAAGAAACAGGCTAAATGGAACACAGTGATTCGTACTGAAAGTGATACTACTCAAATGAGGGGCAATTCTTAAAGGAGGTCTTCAAGGATCCATTTTAGGATGAGTCTTTCTTAATATTTTCATTGATGACCTGGACACAAATTAATTAATGTTTCCTGATGTTAAAAACTGGAAGCAGCACCACTCTAGCTGAGGACCAGAATATCATACACAAAGAGCTGTATGACCTTGAGGACTGAAGTAATAGAAACTGGATTAAATTTTAATACTACAAATTACAGTGTTATGCACTTGAGGGCTGCTATGAAATATAGACAACTGGAAGCAATATAGGAAAAGGATGGCCATCACAGGATACCCAAGACACCCATTTGATACAGCTGTGAAAAAGGCAACTGAAATCCTATGATGCATCAGGAAAACTATTTCCAGCAAAGAAAATAAAGTATAAATGCCCTTGTATAAAGCCCTTTTGATGTTGCAGCACGAATACAGTCTACACTTCCAATCATCTGTGTTAAAAAAAGATACATTCAAACTGGATCAGGTGCAGAGAAGTCTTCCAGAGTAATCAAAGGAACACACAGATTCCCTGTCTTCTGAGGGAACACTTAAAGAGACTGGCCCACTTACACTGGGAAAAAGAAAATTAAGTCAATTTTGACAGCACATCTGTATTGGTTTTGCGTGGCAAGGTTTTCGTAGCGGGGGGGCTACAGAGGTGGCTTCCGTGAGAAACTGCTAGAAGCTTCCTCTGTGCCCCACAGAGCCAATGCCAGCCGGCTCCAAGACGGACCTGCCACTGGCCAAGGCCAAGCCCATCAGCAACGGTGGTAGTACCTCTGGGATAATGTATTTAAGAAGGGGTAAAAAAACCCCAAAACCTGCAGCAGAACAGCAGCCAGAGAGAGGAGTGAGAATATGTGAGAGACACAACCCTGCAGACACCAAGGTCAATGAAGCAGGGTGAGGAGGTGCTCCAGGCGCCAGAGCAGAGATTCCCCTGCAGCCCCTGGTGAAGACCATGGTGAGGCAGGCTGTGCCCCTGCAGCCCATGGAGGTCCACGGTGGAGCAGATATCCACCTGCAGCCCGTGGAGGATCCCCACGACTGGATGTGGTGGATGTGCCCGAAGGAGGCAGTGACCCCATGAGAAGCCCACGCTGCAGCAGGCTCCTGGCAGGACCTGTGGACCCATGGAGAGAGGAGCCCATGCTGGAGCAGGTTTTCTGGCAGGACTTGTGACCCCACGAGGGACCCATGCTGGAGCAGTCTGTCCCTGAAGGACTGCACCCCGTGGAAGGGACCCACGCTGGAGCAGTTCATGAAGAACTGTAGCCCGTGGGAAAGACTCACGTTGGAGCAGTTCGTGGAGGACTGTCTCCCGTGGGAGGGACCCCACGCTGGAGCAGGGGAAGAGTGTGAGGAGTCCTCCCCCTGAGGAGGAAGGAGCGGCAGAGACAAGGTGTGATGAACTGACCACAACTCCCATTCCCCGTCCCCCTGCACCGCTGAGGGGGAGGAGGTAGAGAAAATCGGGAGTGAAGTTGAGCCTGGGAAGAAGGGACAGGTGGCGGGAAGGTGTTTAAGATTTAGTTTTTATTTTCTCATTACATTACCCTGATTTGATTGGTAATAAATTAAACTAATTTCCCCAAGTCGAGTCTGTTTTGCCCGTGACGGTAATTGCTGAGTGATCTCCCTGTCCTTATCTCGCCCCATGAGCCTTTTGTTATATTTTCTCTCCCCTGTCCAGCTGAGGAGGGCAGTGATAGAGTGGCTTGGTGGGCACCTGGCGTCCAGCCAGGGTCAGCCCACCACAATATCAGAAAGTGGAACACCAGCAAGGAAAAGATCAATCTAAGCTAAACAATACTGACACAAGAACAAATGGATTTATACTGGCCACAGATAAACTCAGGGCAGAATTAGGAAGAGGCTTCTAGTTTAATCAGTAAAATGAGTTTCTGGAAGTGCCTTCCAACAAAAGTAGCAAGTGCTAGAAATATGACTCACTTCAAAATGCATCTTAAGCTGTTCATGAAAGGGACTCTAATATGTTCTATGATATGATTTCTGAAAACAGCTGGAGGCTACACTTAGTGACACTAACATCATTTCAGTCCACTTTCCTATTTTCACCTATTACTATCCAACATTTAAACCCACATATGTGTACGCTTACACCTTACAGAAGAAATTATCGACTGTGCTTGGCATCATAGTAGGTGTAGCCATGAAGTAAAGAGCTGTGCCACTCCTAGAACTTCACTTGACTGGGCAACTAAGTGAGGAGAAGGGGTAAAAGTCCCTTTGCTCAACTTCTCACTAGTCAACATTTAACACTTGGGTTTTCCCCCACCCAGAAGTCTGAGCCTATTTCAAATAACTTTATTGAATAAACACACTTACATTTAATCAAGTACTGTTTTCTACAGCTAGGTCATACAAAACAAAAATACAGGAACAGTTCCCATTTGTGGCGGGAGTGGAAGATACAGGCATTGCTTCGGTATCTATACTTGTTTGGAAAAAGCAAATAGCATCTGCTATCATCTAAATCACTTCATATGTTCTCTCCTTTGTAACATAGACTGTGACTAAGTATATCAAAGGCTTCAAAATAGCTGATATAAAACAAAATAACAGAACAGCAATCCTGTAGCACTGTTTCCAGACCCTACCATTCTCCTTCTCGTCTTCACGCAAATAAGTGATTTACCCTAATAGTAACTGGGAGAAACAAAGATTCTGTGGAAGAAAAGATCAGCTCTTTGAAGCTTTAAAAGTTTTGCAACATTTCAGTAATTTAGAAAACATGTAATATAAATGTATATGTAATATAAATGTCACAAAGCATAAACACAGATAGATAACCATGAAGAATGTATCTATAACAAACACCTATGTCCACAGGTAACATATAGATACCCTACCATATAGGAAAGCTGCTGTGTGAGACATACATGTGTGTATAAAACAAGAGTTAATTTATATCAGAATTATTTATTATATAACTTGTAAAAGTTTGAACAAATTGGAAGACATTTAATAAAGGATTTTTGAAACTATTTTCTGTAAAAAAGCTTGTTATTTTATTGTTCCTTTCCCAATATTTGCCTTTTTCTACGTTAATTGGAAAGCCTTCAGAATTCTGTAATTCTGAAGCAGGAGTATTCTACTTTTATATACCACGAAGTGACTTTATGAAGAAGGTTAAACGTTTATAAACAACAAAACAACACAGAAAAATTAAAACATTTCATATTGAAAGTCAGGAAAAGCAAACAAAATACCCTTGACAAAGTTTAAATTCTTTAAATGTAAGGTATTTGCTCATCTAGAAAGCTACAAAGTCAATCATTGCCTAAAAGAAAATGCCATTCCAAAGGCCCAAAGAAGTCCTATAATGCTGCAAATGAATAGTTACGAGAAGGAAAAATAGACCAATTATACGTAAATGACCATCACAAAACAAAATGTTGTTCTATTAGCACATTACCTTGTGTCTTATAAATAAGACAAAAGAAATTGCATCATCTACTTTCAAACTAAGCACATTATTGGAGGAGGAAAAGTGGTTATTTTAGATCAAATGTATTTGTGTTCAAATTCTCTGGAATACTATTTATGATTCCTTGAGAGTCTATGTTAGTATTCCTATCTCAGCGTTGGTCTCATTTAAAGTGAAATTAAATCAGAAATACTACCCTGACTATTGTATCAATCTGGCAGATGGAATTAGACAGAGTTAGAATGATGTCTGTGTAAATTCAACGTCGGCAAAATAATTTCTTTCTTTAAAAATTGTCGTCTGCCAATGGATAAGAAAGAGATACTGAAGCATTATTAACGGAGAGAAAAATATCAGTCTATGATACTAGGGGAAGTCAGAAAGCGTGGCTTCCTAAGGGGCCCTAGCAAAAAAAGGCTTGGGAAAATGGTGGCAGAGTTTTGAAGAAAAGCAGTTTTAAGAAAAATAAAAGAAAAACCTTGATACGAAACAGTGCACCTAACATTGCAGTACTGAAGGAAGACTTTGACAGCTGCTTAAGCAAATCAGTCTTTTACACAATGGTTTAAAATGCTTTTCATAGCATTGTTATTCAAAAGGCTCCTAAAAAATAAATATCTTTGAAATGTTAATTGAATCATTCAGATTCTCAGTCCAAGAAAAACTGAAAGACAACTTCAGTTCTTTGATGGAAATTAATAATTTGCCCTTTGTTCCTCCTGGACAGGATGCAGTGCATATGTAAGCCCAAGAGTATTTCATGCAGTGAGGCAACTGTTCAAGGAGACTGGTTATCAAGGCCTACAGATTGATATGAGCAGAGTCTTTTGAAAACATGAGAGAGAGTCATGCACTGAAACTGCTTGAATAACATCCTTCTACAGAGTGGAGAAGTGGTGTTGCAATTATAGCAAAAAGATCAGGGTTGACATTTCTGTTTTTATGGCAAGAACTCCGATTTCTTAACACAGTTTTCTTTCTCCTTCCCTCCTTCCTTGTCAGACCCTGAAGACACAAAGAATAGTAACTCTTGCTTTGAAATGATTAATTAAGTTTGGTGTGAAGACAGAATCTTTCTAGCCCTGCAATTTGAATTGAATTACAGGACAGAATTAATGAACTGAACACTCCAAAATAGGCATTTGTAAATGTCCATAGCATTAGCTTTCCTTTTTGCCAGTTAGTAGCACCGAAGTGGGAAAAGTTAGAGAAAAACAGCACACACTTGGTTCACTGCACAGAAAGTTAGATGATGTAAAAAATGCTATCCTGACAGTTACAGTCCAGCATGACAACAGAACTAAAACACTGTCTTGTAAATTCAAAGGTCATTTGCAAGGCTTCACCAGCATCTTTTACAATCTTTACTGATGAAAACAATCCATCCTTTTCAACATCAGGAAAGAAGAAATGAAAAGGTGAATGGAATTAGTCTAATTTCCCTGTATTGCCAGAACATTTTTTACAAATAAAATTATTTCAGTTTGACATTTATGAAAATTTTAAAGAAATCAGTTATTTGAGGAAAACGCTTTCTTACAGGTAATCTGTTACAGATGCAGAATACATGTTTTATGAATCCAAATCTGATCTGGCCTTTGTGGTTCTGTCTCTGTCGTGGGATCTGAGAGCATCTGTTATTTCCTGGGTACAGGCGCATGTGCCTGGTTCCACATCGGCATATGCATTACTCCTTATGTGCGTACTGTTTTCAAAGAGGAAGACATTTAAGCACATGGTCTGGAGGGGAGTCACAGCATACTCCCCTCTCTTAGCACCAGAAACCTAAATGTGTTTAACCTGGCATTCTGACTTATGGAACATTTCCTAATCATGGGAAAATAAGGAGAATCAGTGCTTTTGATAGGTGCTATTGCAATATTTTGGATTACTATACTGGCACTTCTCACTCAGAAATATGAAATGTCTTTCATATATATTATTGCATATATACATGAAATATATATTTTTTCTCTGGCTGGAGCAAATGCACAGTGATAGGTAATGCTAAAAAATTTTACTGATGTGTTGTGGAAGTGAATCCAGAGCACTTTCTCATGACTGTCTTAGTATTGCTATATAAAAGGAAAGCGAACATTTTTGTCACAGTAAAAAGTTGATAAACACAGAAGACTGAAAAGTATCACTTCCCAAAATATACCAATAAACCAAATATCTAGAACTGGTGGGTTTGTAACAGCTACAAATACTATGAGAGTCTAAAAAGAGCAATTGATCAGTACAGACAGAGTTGCTGAGACCTGGGATTCAGGTTGAGAATCCCAAGGATCTATGAAATGCCAGTTATACTGTGAGCCATCATAACAGAACGGAATGGTGATAGAGTGGCAACAGTATGTTATCAACAGATTCAGAAAGACACCATTTCATAGGCTGCTTTCAGATGACCAAATATAAATGGATAAAGGTCATTCAGATCAGGGATCTGAAGGCATTCAGACTAATCAAATAATTTATTTCATATGCTGGTAGGCACAGAATCTGGTTTGCAGACAGAAAGGGACATTGACTCTCATATAGATCTTGACGCTGTAAAGGTAATCAAGTACAAAAGGGACTGAAAGGAAAAGAGGAAGATAAGAAGCCCTAGATCATATGAAGTTAATAAAAAAAGTGCGATTTTACCTACTATTATTGTAACAACACATACTTTCATCATACTTTTAACCTTGCATAAGATTTCTTTCTCAACTGGTATGCACCAGGTGTGTTGCAACAGTCTTTCAACTGCAGTCCATCAAAAGAGGATGTGACTGCTAGCATACAAGACAGCCAAGCAAGATGATTTTTACTGGGACTGGAGTTAACATTTATTTCTACAATTTGGAAGCAGTAAGAACTAGCACAGAATAGTACAGGCTGCAATAGAAGCATCTATTTCCTTCCACTTTTCTGCTTTTGGGGAAGTATTTAGGTTAATAATTTATGAATATTCATCAATGCCCTTGACCTTGACTAAATCTCGGAATATTCATGCCTCAGATATCAAAATGTCAAAGCCTATAGCTACACTGCTAGCAAATTCAATCGTCAATACCTAATTCAGGGGCCACCCTTAAGTTACTACTGCAGAAAGAATAAAATTTTAGCAATGCTTTTTCTGGATATTGATAATGGCAGAATCTTTCATCTGTACATCATAATTCAGAGCTATCTAGTAGTACGAATGTAGTTTAGTAAAAGCTAGCCTCTGTGAGATGAACAGCATATTTCAAATATAACAGCATATCATATTTCAAAACTGAACAAAGTCACAGTTTTCCATAGTTACTTTCCTTATTGATAGGGAGTTTAACAAATGTGAAGTAAACTGTTCCACTCCTTGAGACATGTTCCTCCAGCATAAACTCCTGCAAAATACTCCTGAAGAGCTTTATCATTCCTGTATCTAACTCCGTGAGCCAACAGGACATCCCTTTCTGCAATAATGTTCACCAGAAACTAAGACAGGGAGTTAAGAAGTGTTGGCTAATCCCTAATAAAATTTGGATTTATCCAAATGCTAATTAGTTATGATATGCCAGCAGAGACCCATGTGAATTTTTACAAATCTGATTGTAAAATCCAAAGTTTTGCCAAACACAAGTAAACAAAAAGGATTTCCTCTACACAAATACTGATAGAAAACACAAGTACATAAACCTTTTGGACAAATGAACAATCACTTATGATAATTTTTTTTGCATTCCCTGCCCATCATAATTTTTTGTTGAAAACACTGTAAAGATAACATAAATAATATAAAATCCTGACCTCTATAAGACAGCAACTGAATTCTTGCAATAAACTGACAGACTACAGTATAGGACTTACCAGTGTGAAAAACATTTTAAACAGCTCTTTCTTATCACCCAAATTGTCTTGACCTGGTTTATCCAGAAGTGTCACAACTGAAAAGTTTAAGAGGTACACTCAAAAAATAATTCTTGCTCAGTTTGCAAACAGATATTAAATTGTCTCAGGTCACCTTTGTACATGATGCTTTTTTGGAAAACAAAGAGCAAGTATATTCCTAATATTTTTTTTAACAATTTTTGAAGGTGAAAAATACAAAAGTGAATACAGATAGAAGAACAACATTCCAAAAGGACAGGGACTCCTTTAGACATGCAAGGCAGTGCAGAATTTGTAGTAGAAATAGCAGTATGGGATTCCACAGAAATGTTTCAGTCATTATATTATTGTGAACTGCTATCCTGCTCACATTAGTGAATTATGCTGCAGTTAAAATCATTCACTAGCTGGATCTGTCTTGGGGGACATTTACCTCATGGCTGGGCTGTTACCACAATTTATATAGCATGCATACCTGCTTTTAGCTCATTCAGGTAACAAAGCAGTCTTTAAACAGGTTTTTAACCTGCCACAATCATCCATTCCAACACCCAACCCATATTCAGGACTAAATACCGTATTGAACTGCTATTTTTAAGGCTCTGATGACAATAATGAGATATCACCTCACAAACTCTTAACAGTTTTGTCCTCCAAGGGGCATGTATTTGAATAAGGATAGCACAGAACAGACTCTAAATTGATCCTGAGTTAAGGGCCAAACAGCAGGAATCCAATCCATCTGCAGGTGAAGTCAAGTCTTCAAATTTCCACTTGATTCTGTAAATACATAGGGGTCTTACAGATACTTTAGACTCCCAGTTAGATGACCCGTGCTCTTCAGAGAGACAAACACATCCGTACACAGACCTCTGTTCTCAAAAGATAGACAACTTGGCTAAGTTTGTGGTTGTAGCGTTACCTTACACCCAACCTTCACACAGGTTGTTTCACAGATTGGTTTCCTTCTGCAGAAAAATTATTTAGGGAAGTAAACACAGACCATCTCCTCACTCTCCTCCAGCACCTGTGCAAAACTGACCCTCCACTCTAGTATTTTCTGTTTGCACATCATTTTTTCACTAAGTTAATATCTGCTTAAAGGAATTATATTTAGAGAGTCTCACCACTTGACTGGATCCACTGATGTGCCTTATGCATGCAGATATTTTACCAAAATTGCATAGTAAGCATTAGCTTTGCAGACCAAAAGGGGGGAGTCCATCCTTTTGAAAGCCTCTATATACCTATATTTTTAGTATTTTTGCTTCCAGAAGGAAAGACAGATTTACCAGGGGGCACATAAAAGAGCTACAGTTCCTGCTCGACCCCATTTGCTCTGCACAGATTGATGTGCTCTCCATGTCATATGACAGAGGATGCGTTGTGCTGTTCAATAGCACCCTTATTCACATCCTGAATGCATCCAGCCCTGATGTATAGCAGTACTGTGTGAACAGATTGCTTTCATGACAGTTTTGAAACTCAGAAGGAGCCAGTTTGAATTGCAATTTGATTTTTAACCATCCTACAAGTGATGTCTACAATCTAAGACACAACTGTCTCCAACATGGTGCCAGCGTAAATAAGTGGACAGTTCTGAATGGTTACCTTATATACTTTTAAAGGGCAAGCCATGACCCCGGAGAGATTCAGAGTCCTAGTACTGAGGTAGCAAACAATCTTCCCATTTCTTTTTAGTTCCCATCTTCTTTCTGTTGTGATAACTACATAAAAACACGATGAATTTAGGAAACTGCTCCAAAAGCTACGTCAAGGACACATGTGCAGCCTGAATTCTGGATTCCCGGATAACCAGAATAGTATGACTCAGAAGACTTGATAAGCTTTCCAATAATCTATTCCACAAAAGTACTTGAAGTACTTTTTAAACATTTCCAACTACAATCGTGTGATTATTTTAGCCCTTTGCACTTACATTGTGAAATACTCAAATTAAACAAGACTAATTACGCATATTCTTTTTGTACAGGATGATATTTATCTCAAGTGGTGTAATCGGCACTTTGGTTATGTGTACACTGTGTAATGCAGTGTAATACAGAGATACCCAAGCTAACAGGAAAGAACACGATTGTGATAATTACAGCAAGAATGTAGACAATGTAGAAGGGAGGAGAACTTGGAGCAAAACTATCTTCCGGAACAAGGAAGCTTCTTTAGCTTCCACACTTGGGCTCCTCTAAACAGCTTTAGAATATTTTTACCAGTGAATAAATCAAAGTGCCATGCAGTAATCGTCTTTGATAGACAAGAAAAAATGTTTGTATCTCATTATTGGATCCTACTAGAGCAGCCTTCCTTTAATCAACCAATTCCATACTCCTTTACTAGACAGAAGCCCAAGTCTTCCAGAATAAATGGCCACCTGATTACACAGTCTCCGGGGCCTTATTGCTCTGCCCGGATAGTAATTATCCCATCAAGGTTTCCATGACAACTTTCTTTGCTCATGATGGACCCCAAGTAAAGCCATTCAGTTAAAGTGATAGGACACATTTTGGTTCAAAGCTAGATGCGATGAACTTTCACTTTCCATCTTCCCAGCTTCTTCAGACACATGTTGTATTCCCCACTGGATTAAGGCTCCCGCAAAGTGTAATCCACTTTTCACTCGTGGAACAGTTCAGTGAAATCCAAAGCTACTGTCACGACTGAATAGGAGAGAGGAAATAAATGAATCGCATGGAAATAAGATTGCATGCACCGACTACGTGCACATACAAAGTGCCGGATACCATGTCATTTACCTACTTTTTCCAAAAAGCACGTGGACTCATTCAACAGCTGTGCTGCATCCCACTAGAGGCAATATCATACAAGCAGAAAGAAAAAACCATCCTGGGGAAGGATTTCTGAGAAACGCAAGGACTTAGGAATTACCTACAAATTGCTTGCTTAATTAATGAAGAACAAAATTATGACACTAATTAATCTTGTGATAATAGACTGATTTAAGAATCACTGATAAGTACTATTATTTGTCAGAAATGCTGCCATATTGTATAGTACTTCATCTGCTTTAGAAAAGATGAAACTGTAAGAGGTTAATGCTCTTTCTGACATAGATATTTAACTGCTTGCCTCCTATTACCATTAGCAGCCATGTGGTTAAATCACCATGCTTTATTTTAAAGAAAAAAAATAGTGATTTCTGTAATTATTTCACTTCTTAATTTCTCTCACAACAAAACTCTCCATTTTGTGGACAATTTGGGTTTTGTCTCATACTACAAAAACCACTTGATTATCAATATCATACTATACATATAGTTGCTAATATGGTGAGTGTGCAGCCAACTGTAGGCTGAAGACAACAACTGTCCGTTGTTGTGCTTAATAGCTGTCTGTACACATCATAATAGTTGTGCAATAATCCTGCCTACTTCAACTTATGTTTCTGCTGGCTTAGTTAACTCATTCTGGATTTGTAATTCTTTTTCGCTCCAAAACTGAAGTAAATTCAAAAACTATTTTACATAGAATGTCAGCTTAAACGTTGTGAAGATATACATTTGGGGGAGGTAGAAAGGAGGAAAAATATATTAGTCATATCACAAAGCAAAGCTAATATATTAATGGCGGATATGAGAGAAGACCACGGCGAAGTTAAACTACAGCTTGTTACAAAGTATAGATCAAATTTTACATCATTTTCTTGTGCCTCTAGCAGATGGTCAGCTCTCACATAACTGACTGAGCATGGAGCCTGCTTTGCACAGGAGTCCCTGCCTGCTCTATGGGGCTCAATTCAAAGGAAAACTGAGAAGGAACTTCATGTAAATGGCAAGCTTTCCATGGAGTGCCCATTCCACAGATGTTGAATTTCCTTGCTGTTCAAGAATCACTATGCAGATGGCAGTGCTGGGGTGCACCAGCTACCACAAAGCTCTTAGCAGTTAGGACACCCTCAGGGCAAGGGTGGGGACTAGAGAATGGGAATCTTCTGAAAGCTTTAATGAGGAAGATGTTTCAAGCGGGTACTTTGCTTTACCTCCAACTCCCATCTGAATTGCAAGTGTAAATCTCTATGTTCTCCCTGGTTTTGACTTACTTAGGAAATAATACACTGCAGTCTTCTCAGCCCCATCACTCTCCTTTGGATTCTTAGTTATCAGCCCAATTGATATTTTCATCAGAATTTGGCCTGTAACAGTAAATATTGTTGCCTAGTAAAAAGTCCGTATAGTATTAAGAGGACGAATCTGCAAATATTTCTTAGGAAACCATCCCTATCGGACCAGTCCTTCTCTTTGAAAGAAAAAAATACTCTTGACCTTTTCTTTAACAAGACATTGACAGCAAATGCTTTTCTATGGGGTTTCTGAGATGTTATTCCACAATTATATATAACCATAGTGTTTGACAAAAATTGTAACCTATTTGATTTAATGGCTTAATGCTAGCTGGTCAGCTGAAAGTCACAGGAGTCTCTACACAACAGAGCAATGGGTCTTGCTAGAACCTCCTAAAAGTACAGGTGCCTAAATTCTTTCTTAGGCAATTAAAATAATTACTGATCATAACATGACACTCACATAGGGTAAAGTACATAATACGACATTTTAAAATATGCTAGAATTAACTATTGCTACTCAACGCATCTTTCTGGGCTGTCTTATTACATTGCATGGACTTGAACATCTGCCCTGGAATATCCACATGGCTGAGTATTTCTGGACGTGGCAGTAATACCTTCGGAATAATTTCTTGTTTATGTGTACTTAAGTCCCTCTACTTTACTTCTTCAGTTGCTTAAAGCCTTTAATAACTTTCTATCCGATGTTCACAACACGTTTATGCATACTATTTGCGGTTCACATTTTGCCATGAACTTTGGAAGTCACTGGTTTGAACCTATTTAAGGCATGAATTACGCTATATTGTTTACCATTCCAGAGGACACCCCTTCCTTGTCTGATCACAGCAGTGTTTTGATGATGGTCAGGGAAGTAAGTTCATGGAATTCTTTCAGTAAAATACTACAGGAAGCCAGTAAAAAACAATCTTAGCATTTTGAATTCTGTTAGGAGGCACCATGCTTCAGAACTAAGTTATTCTGTTCAGATATCACAGGGATCAAAAAGTAATGAATAATAACCATGTTTCAATTTTTTTAAAATTGTAAAAACTGTCCTTGTAAAATGCTGACCTCTGTGAGAGTTACATTTGATGATGAAATAAAGACAAGAGATGGAGTCAATGACTTTGCAAGGATTTTTTTATTAATTTTGCTATATACTGCAGTTTAGTTTTATTTTAAAATTCATGAGTATTATTTTGCTGGAACTATGAACTGTGCTGCAAAACTCACAATGCAATGAGTTTGCTCATAGAGGTCCGATCCTGAAAGGTGTATTGAACCTACAATTCAGAGTTCCCAGAACCTTGCAGAAGGTATCAGAGATACAAACTTTTCTAGCAAAAAAGAATTTGATTTTAGGATGTTTGACGTTTTAGCTTAAATTCCATGCTGTAGGCTGCATCAGCACCATGAGGGCTTTATACATGATGGACGATAGAAACTGAGTACCTAATAGATACCAATATGAAAAAATCAGTAATGCTTAAATGGTGTATTTAAGTGCTTAAATGCATAGATGGACAGTCTGAAGACACTGAGACTTTAAACAGTTGGCATCAAAAAAAAGTGGGGTTTAGAATGTATTTGTAATATCCAAGATTTATTTCTTTACTATTGATGCACCACGGTGCAATTATAGTGAAAGCACAACTAGCAGCAGTTGAACAAGAGTTTCCACAAGCCCTACTTGCAACATCCATCCCGTTTGCTACTTTTCAGTACTTTCCTTTTCCTTAATTAGTTCCCTCTAGTTACACAGAATTATTTGAATGATAGAATCAATATAAGAAGTATTGCTATTCTTTTAAGCCAGCCATGACACTGTAACAAAAACAAAGAAAAGACTTGCAACTGCCATATTAATGAGTACATTCTCTATGACAAGGTCCCTGCCTAGTTTCCTCCTTTTGTTATTCAGAGGAAATTTTACACCTGTTACCTCTTCTGATAGGCAACATAAAGGAGAGGGGGTAAGTAAAAGAACTGGAACAAGTAAGGGAAAAATATGAAATTATTCAGGAAAAAAGCAGCTATGGTGAGTTATACTGTGTTTTTGGGGGCACTACAAATTCCTTAAGCTACATCCTGCTAAACAATCTAAAATCTTAAACCTCCTTTTTCTGCTTACATCTGCTGAAAACTGGAACCAGAAATGCAAGGGTTAAATGGCCAGGGAGCAGGTACAGCTGAGACCCTGCAACCCATCAGCCAATGCTGATACCTTGGGTAAGAGCGTATCTACATAAGAGAACAAACCATAGCAGCTTTGCTCTAGCCTGTTAATGAGAAGTCATCTAGCTTTTTTCATAAAGTCACAGATTTTGGTAGTAGGTTGGATTTTTTTGCCCTGCAATGGTAAGAATTTTCATTTAAAGTTGTTTGTTCTTTTAATCTGCTGGAATGTGTAATTTAATAAGAGGTTTTATTCCCTTTTGCTCTGAGAGCAGTAGAAGAATTGAGAGCTTGTCTAACAATAGCTACTGTATTTATCTTTCTGCTGAGAAAGCAACAACTACTGATTGGTAAACAGAGGTACAAGCTAGGCTGTGTTGAGATTAAGTGCTGGTCTAACTTCTCTATGGAAGTATGTATGGAAAAAAATGGAAAAAAAGTATGGAAAAAAAATACTTAAACTGTGAGGGAGCTGAGTGGTAAGAACTGGGTTACCTGGCTAAACTGTAGCAATTTGGCTCTAAATATAACATGAAAATGTCATGTGTACTGAAGCTATTTTGTATATAGTGTTCTTAAGCTTAGAAAATATTTTCAAAATAGAAAAGGCTACTTATCAAATAATTGTCTTGGTGTAAATACAGAATAAGAAGCAAAGAGAGTAAAGAGAGATGTTGTGCTGTAATTCTTCACACTTGCAACTTGGAGATTCTTCTTTTGCTGTTTTGTTGCAAAGGGTGGCGTTGATGATTAACTTAAGACAGTCAGCCTCTAAACTGGAAAACTGATCTCTCTGGATGTGGAGACTTGTATCTATGTAATACCTGGATGAAACTATGATCTTGGCTCTTTGTGTGATTGTGTTTGGGTGGTTTGGGGTTTGGTTTTTTTGCTTGCTTGGGGACCTTTTTTATGCTTTTTCTTGTTTTGGGATGTTGTGGGGTTTTTTGGGGGGTGTGTGTGGGTGTATTTTCTTTAAAGCCATCTTGGCTAGCTGGTACTAACTGTTAACTCAGGAGTCCCTAGGAAGGGTCCCACATCAGCTTTCAAGACAGAAGCAAAGCCTGTGTATTTTTTGCCAATTTGTTATGAAAAACATGCTTACAGTTTGTATTGTGCTAGTAATTAAGTTGGTGGATTACAAAGCTGGCATACTACTATGGGTTGGTGATGAAATGCAGTTTCAGTATACTTGTGAATATTACTAATCCCCAAGAGCTGTGGGCATTTGTGGCTTGTGAAAAGTAGTTCATCCCAACAATGACAAAGCCTAACTTCACAAAATCTCAACAGGAAACAGTGATGATGCTAAAGAGAAAATCCTATTGTGAAAGAAGCATTCACTATCTTTGGGGGCTATTGACCTATTTTGATAGTGCAACTGTCTACACTACTTTTTTATATATTTGTATAAAAAGTTGTGGGCCCTAGAGAATTGAAGTTACATAAGAAATATGTTCGCTCCTTGAAGATGAGGAAGCATGTCAGTCTCTTCTTGTGGTGTGAAGGCCTGGCCTTTTAGACATACTGTATTTGCAGCTTCCCAGTGGAGTCTGTAGTAACTGTGTTACTGTGCTAAGGGCAGATTTGGCCCTGATGCGAAAGGGGTGGCAAGCCCAAGACTTCAGCAGGTCTGCATCAGGGGGGGACGCCAGGCTCCACCTTCTCCTACCACCATCCTGATAAGAGGGTTGTTTCCTGATACTGGGCATAAGCCTGCCTTAGACAGTGCTATTGTCTTTGAATATGCTATAACCACAGAGGAGGGCTTTAGACATATTTCCCTGCTGTGGCATTTGTTTATGGTAGCTTATGATATCAAGACAGATGAATGGGAAATGGGATCACATAAAACAGAGTTGGCTATTTTGTCAGTGCTATCTACGTTGTGCAATGGCACAGCATAGCAATCCCAGGTGAGCATCATACTTGACTGGTTCCAGAACTGGAAACAGTAGAGCTGTGTCAGCACAGTGCTGCACCTGAATTAATTAGTCATGCTTATAGACAGAAAGCTAACTTATTTGGGAACAGACTGTGCTAATGCTACACAGCTCTAAGCACTGAAGCTGTTAGCTGGGAATGGCACAGTGAGAATACGCAAGGTTCTGTGTTACTAGCTAGGAGAGGTCTACAGCAGAATTCTACTGTACTGTTGCCCTGGAAGCCATATGGAGTGGAAACATCTGAGTAGGTCTGAGGGAAGAGCCTTGAATATGAACACAAGTCCAAAGTCAATATTATACTTTAGCACTGCCTCTAAGATTTATGCTAAACCCAGCTTTTGTTCCTTTTAATATTTTGTGGTTGCCAGGGTGCCCAGAAAAATGCAAGAAGAAATGTTTCTTAGAGAAGCTGCTAAATATAATTGGATTGTTCACCCTAAACTATACACTAAATCCTCAGATTTAGGGACTCTCAAAGCAGTAATGACTACAAAATTTATTATTTGAGTGGTTTATCTGAAAACGTAAACTACTGTCTCTCAGGATGTTACAAAAATGGATTTACCCTGTTCCTAAAGGAGTCTTGCCAGTCAGTCAGTTATAGCCAGCAATTCTGTCTCTAAAGACCAGATAATAGGAATATGATCAACTCACCCAACCTTAGACCATGAAGAAAAAGGAAAGAAGGAATTATACTGAGTTGCTTGCATCCTGACTCACTCTAGCCTAAGCCAAAATGACTCAGAGCCACTGTTTTCCACCCTCTCATCCCATTACCTGTTGGGGGAGGAAACCAAGGCGTATGTACTAGATGAAATGTTAATGTCATCAGTCAACACTTAGTGAACACATACTGTTTCATTATTTGTAGTGATTGTTATCCTAACATCTGGTGACAGCAGAATGTGAATTATTCTATATGTTAGGAGACTGTCCTATGAAAACAGGGTTCTGAAACTGAAGATTGGGAAGCAATGTGTATAAATATCAGTAAATATGAAAGACATGACAGTCTTGGAAGTTACTAATGGTAAAGCAATGTATGCAGGGTTTGTCTTGGTGGTAAGCATGTCTGTCAAGGGATTCTTCTTTCATATTAAAAACATGAAGCCTCACAAGGGGGTTTCTACTAAGAAGCCATTGATTAAAATAACTTGCTGTTAGATTACTTTTATTTTTATGTATCAGACCAAAGATATTTTTCATTTATTGCCTCCAGTGGCACCTATTTGACTTCATACACTTTATCTTCCTTACCTGTATGCTGTATTTTGCACATATGCAGGAAATGGTTTAAACTGAAAAGGTACAGATTAAGAGAAGCACAATACCCATAAATGACAAAAGAACATAACTGGAAAAATAAATCTTGTACCTCTATTGCCTGGCTCAGAAAACTATCCTACTAGAAATAAAATTGGATTAGACTTACTAACTCAATGGCCCTACTTTTGTTGGGAGAACCACTTTTTTGGATATGTATTCACAGTAGGAGCCCCTTATAGGAGTAGATTCTTACGGGAAGACTCTTTAACTTCCTGGGATAATACGTTCAGCTGAACTGTGCCTCACTGCTGCTTTGAACATACATAGCTGTGCTTCCAAGTAAACAAGGCAACTTATAATGTCTATGGCTATCTGTAAAACTTAACTGGTAGGTATAGCAAATGGTCCTACATAAACTGCAGTTCTGTACAATCACAGGACTAACAAGTAATTTAAATGCAGAATAGTGTCAATGTAGGGGTCAGCATTCCAAGCACTAATTTATGTGATCAGAATGGTTTCCCTATATTCAAAATAGAGCAGAAAGAAAGACTTTGGCTTGCAGTAAAATACTATTGCCACCTTAAAATCATAGTCTATTACTAGCTGTCAGATCTAAATAAATAGTGGTTCAAAAATGCTGGATTACAGCAGTACCAAGCTGTGAGTTTAGATTCTTGTCAAGAGCAGTTATTGCAAGGCTCACTGAATTGATGCCAAAATAATATTAATCACTATACTAAAATGTATAGCTAACTTCAAGTCCTTCACTGCAAGACTACTGTGTACCTTCACCCATATTCTGTTTTAAACATTCACAATACAAAACAACCTGAAGCCTCCAGGATTTCTCAGGAAATATATGTTCTGCAGTATCATGATGAGTTTCCTTCCAGTGACATGACTCTTGCCCCCCCCCCCCCTCCCTCCCCCCCTCCTCCCACTGCATTTTCTTCTTTCATTCATCCTGATGTATATAGCCTACCTCACAGAATTGCAAGGGGAGCTGGCAGGGATCCAGAACAACCTGCCAGCACAGGCAGCAGTGAGGTGGTGACTCAGCAGAGGCACTGTGTGTCTTTGCAGTCTGCTGCAGCACTGCTCACCCACAACCTTCTTGGAAGCAAATCTTGTCTTTGACATTGAATGTGTCCACAGTTCCTACTCATCCTTACTTTGATGGAAGTGAGGACGTGTCCTCCTCTGAACCTGAAAACATGGAGCTGCCCTACAGAAGCTAATAACCCAAGGAATAGAGGCTCTGTGTGATCTGAGGATTATTTGAGGCTTAACCTGAGAAGGCGGCTGGCAATTCTGTAAAGCAACTCATTAAGAACCAGACCTTCACTTAAACTGCAGTGTTAAACCTATTTTACAATAGCATAATTTCACTGCATTTGTGCCACACTGCATTCAGTACAACCCCAACATGACAGCTGACGTGCACAAAAATCCAACATACTTCCTACACATGCTGGGATTATTTAGACTAAGATTAAATTATCTGGTGTTCAGAAACAAGATGTCTACTTTTAAAGGAGTTATATTGAATGGTATTAAAGGACATCAACGTGGCCAATCATGTATTAAGATACTTATTTTTTTGTCTTTGTTCTTCAAACTGCTTTTTTAATTAATTTAAATGGCTCCCTCTTGTGGCAAGAGAAATGCAGTATCATGTTCCTTGGCAAAAACCAGTCCTCGAACAGAAATTAGAATTTATGTATATTTATACTGCATAGTCATCAGTACATTGTGCTGACTGATGAGGAGACTACACACACCTATCCCTTGCTGCTTAGGTACTCTTGAAACTACCTAAAAAAGTACCTAAGCATGATTTAAACTGCTACCTTTTAGTTGTATATGCTGAAGGACAGGGAAAAATAGATTGTGAACCATATGTATTGTGCCCCATCTAACTTGCTAATGCAGACTAGACTATATTGTGTCTCAGAACTCTGTCTTTTAAATATAAATCTCTGGAATATCTCAGCACAGAATATCTGGATAACATAGCTTAATTTATTTCTGATGTTTTTCACAGGTGAGCAAATCTGAACCTTGTAAGGGGTGGGAGGAAAGCAATCAACTCTAGAGGAAAGCTGTGAGCATAAATGAGTCAGTGAGTGGCAGTGAGGAAGCATAAATTGGATTTCAACAACCCTGCAAGTTGTCTTTCCTTCTTTCTCGTATCTACTAGCTGATAAAGCTTTCACTTAGGCTTTTAACTCATGAAGGCTTTCTTCACCATAATTAATAGGTATAAAACTCTGAAATGAAGAACTGATATTTTGTCATAGCATGGGGCATACTTTAGTAACTTTGGATATTAAGCAATAATCTTGCAAATGGACATAGAGGAAAAATCCTCATAAAATACACTAAGGTCTTGGTGACCTCAAGGGGCAAATTAATGTATACACAGGAAGTATCTACCACAGCTTTTGACAAAGCAGGGCTGAAAAGTTTTGTTTCAAGACAACAGACTCCTGTTCTGTAGTTTCTTACAAAATCTGTTACTGCATAGTTATGAATTTAAAGAAAAAAAAGCTATGCTCACTGCAGAGTAGGACTAATCATACAGATGGCTTTAGAGCTTGATAAAGCTACTTTCTAGACTAATCTCTTGAGATAATCTCTGTTTATGCTGATTCAGAAGTCTGATGGCATAGATAGACACAGGAAGCTATGTTTACTAGTTTGAAGGACGGGGCTATAAAATACTATATTGTAAACTCTGCTTTAGTTGCTTATCCTTCTTTGTAAAAAGTCTTCCATGTTACAGCCTTACAGGTTGTTAACAGAATGAATGACAACATGACTACCAATATCAAATTATATATGTTTTTCAAATCTAGGACTTGAGAAGTGAGAACAAATTATTTGGAGGTAGATACATGCAGATGGAGTTACCACTTATTCACATAGAGCAAAAAAAATTACTATGGTGCACTGAATAATCATTCAGCATCTCACAGCTTCTCTTTTTAGGGGCTTGCATGGTGGCACCCCACAATCTATTTCCATACTTCAGAGAAGAACTGATGAGGATAGGCTTAACTGAAGAATAACTGAGAGGGTTTATCAAACCTAAAGTGTGTACTTAAGCTCAAAACTGCTGTTCTGAAAACATCTTATCAGCTGCCACCTGGGACTAGATACATCTAACCTAAAAAATACCCTTTTATCTATCCAGTCATGCAGAGTCAGCTTTCTAAACATAACCACCACCGTGATCTTAATGGAACCAAGCTAGCTGCCTTGTATTGCAAGCCTGATGGGACAGGATGAAGCAACTGGGCATTTCATTACCTCATGATTCTCATGAGGTACTTGTTCCAAAATTGTTTGGAAGATTTCTATAAAAGGATTATGAGTTGCACTATATATACATACACACATATATATACACATAAAAATATTTTTTAAAGCCCATTTCATCTTAAATATGGCCAAACACTGCTACTCTTAACCAATAATCTAGTGGCTAGAGTACCTGCCTGGAAAGTGTGAGAGACAGAGTTCTTCAGGTGGAGAGTATTTAGTATCTTCCCTCCTGGATTCTGTGTCTGTCTTTCCTGGGGTGTCACCAAACTGCAGGGTATTCTAGAAAAGAGATGTTCTCAGACTTTAATAGCTTGTGTGGAGAAAAGAATAAAAAAATCGACTGATCAATAAAGCTCGCAAGAGCTGCATCTTCAGTGAAGTGGTAAGTGTCTTCCAAGTTAGGCTTTTGAGACCTAGCACCAATATTAACAATAAGCCAACACAGGAGTATTTTTCTAGTTAACTTGCATTTTTGCCAGCATAGATTTGCCTTGTGAGATATTGACATACCTAACATGGGGCCACCACAAGTTTTTCATGCCTCCATTACAATATTTTGCATTATAGAGAAAGAAGTAAGAGGCAAATGTCAATCTCCTAAGTTTTTGAAGTTCTGCACCTGTAAAAAGGTTCTGTTTTCTTCTTGAAACAAAATAAAGGTAGAAGCTTTCATGCTAACTTCATTTACTTGTTTTGTAGCAGAAGACTAATGTGGCAGGGATACACACTTGAGACTCTAGGCTAAATCATGAAGGATGCTTGGGCTATCCTTCCCATGTCACTTTTGCATTTACCTTAGTAAAAATGTAATTGTGGAACTGAAAATGGTTATGCGAAGGGTTTCTCTCAGTACAAACTGAAAGGAGAACAGGAGGGCATGATAAGCATCTGCAAAGCTACAGGTTGGAGGTAAGGTTAACTCCTTAATTAACCTCATCTTGCAATAGGGAGAAAGCTTATCCTGAAATAGTAATGGGTGACAGAACTTAGCATATATTAGCTTTAATACTAAAATGGGAAATATTGGTGCCTTCAGTGTCATTGAACCAGTTTGCTGCATGAGGTTGGAATTCAGGTAAACTAAGCTAGGGTATAAAATGGATACTTGTGATGGGAGTGGGGGAAGCATGCCTTTATTCTAAAGTCACCTAGAATACCTTCTACCAAGCTACTGAGGAAAATGTAATTCCTTTGGGTGCCATTTTGTCTAGCCTCCACTATGGTTAAGGTTTGGTATACTAGAAATTATGGAGTGAGAGTAATATTAGAGAGCATTTCCCAAAGAAACCTCAGGGCAGTTCTTTTCACAGTTTTCAGGAAGAAAATTAGGTTTGTGGTTCATTAGTGAGCTTTTGTACCTTGTTTCTGCTTAACCTCATGTTATGAAACACAATTCATCCCTTAAACAAGGCTTGGATTTGAAATTTAATATTCCTTTCTTATGTGTGCAGGATCTTATAAGCAAACAATTTAATATGTATGCTGATTTAAACAACAGTTTTCCAGCTGAAGGAGACTTTGTCACTGATTGTCCTGTATCTATATGATATCAACCCATGGTTTCTATGAAGTGCCTAGCTGTTTTTACATACAGGAAATAACATCATCAGTCAGGATCAAGTTTCCTGTGATGCTGCTTGTAACTTTTAATAGTGAATGCTGTAGACAAAATTATCAAGCTTTTGTTAGTTGCATAACTGTCAATGTCATATGTGGTTGAAAGGCACTGCAGCTTATTCCTAGACCTAAGCTAATAATCTGTACCACAGCAAATAACTACAACTGTAATGGATTGCAAGACAAAAAAACCCCACTGGATTTATGCCATATATGCATCTTCGCTGAACACACACTGCACACCAGAAAGAATTCCGGTAGCTAAACTACATTATACTTCTTTAAATAAAACCACTGCAATCTGACTTATTGAAACAAAACAGTGAAGGTTTATATATAACTAGCTTCCCACTACCTCCTTCTGTGCTATTGGTTTTCTAGGCTTTTCTATGCAAAGCGTTTCAGCAATATACTTAAATGAGTGGATGTTGCATAATATGATTATGTGCTTTTCTAAACTGAGGAATGTGTCCCACTTGCTGCATGTTACACATTGCTGCCTTGATTCTTTCATTGGAAGAGAAATTATGTGATGACACTTTTATATTCCTGGCAGCTGTCAAATGCTAAAGCAGAAGCTTAGGGGATTGGGTTTTTTTCCTTTTTCTCTGTACTGAAAACTAGTATAACTTTATCTCTTATGGTTTTTAGCTCTGAAGGGAAAGATTACATTTGATTCAGGTAATCTTTTTTTTTCTCCGTCTCACCCCAATATACTACCCTAACTTGTATACAGGAATTCGCACGTATGTGTAATTAGGGTAAAAAAAAAAAAATCAGCCTCCGAAGTGTATATTGGCAGTCCTGAGATGAGCTAGCCTACTACTGAGAGAACATGGCTGTAAGCTTCCTGACTTGATCTCTAGCACCCAGATCCAGCCACAGGCGTGTTCGCAATCACGGGTTAAGCGCGTTCGTTCTTTTCCCACCTCGTTCCCCCCTCAAACGCCGTGAAGCTTGCTCTAGCCCGGGGCTAACACAGGCTACGGCTGTGTGCCTTCTTCCCGCCCCCTCTAATCCCCCTTTTCTCGCCAGCCAACTCCGGAACGGGCTGGCTGCGGAGCTGATGCGTAGATGTAAAACTGCGTATCGACCTTGCAAAAGCGCTTCTTCACCTCCCAGCAAGGTGTCTACGTGGGAAGGCAGGAAGAAGGGCGCTGTGCCACCCCCGCCGCCGTCTCCTCGGGCTGGGGCTCCGTCCCCTCAGCGGGCGGGGGCTGGTGGCGGTGGCCGAGCCGGCCCCCTGCCAGGCTCCTCCTTTCTCCCCGAGACACCCGCTAACCCGCTCCCTCCTGGCCTTCTGGGGGGCGGCTACTCCCGGCCCCTCCGGGGTACCCCCCTCCTGCGGGCGGACATACCGATGCCGCACCGCCGTTAACGGCCCCCCGCCGGCCGGTGCGCGAGGAAGTGGGTGTGGCTGGCCAGGCGCACGCCGCCGCCTGCGCACGCGCGGAGGCGCAGTGCGCGACCTCGGAAGCGGCGGGGAGGGCGGGTGCGATGCGGCCGGCGGGAGCATGACAGGTGGCGGGAAGCGGAGGCCGCGCGGGGCGGCGGGCCCGGCCGGCGAGCAGGTGGCCGTTAGCCGGGGGGGGAACGGGACGGGACACAGGACACTTGGCGGGGGGGGGGGGGGTCGCCGCGCCTGAGGGGGCCGGGCCTGCCAGCGGGGCCCGGCCCTGCGGGGGTCGCGGGGACCGGCAGCCGTGGCCCGAGGCACCCCCGGGCCTGGGGGGCAAGCTCCGAGGGCGGCGGTCGTGGGGCCGTAGGCCTGAGTCGGCGCGGGTGCCTTGTTGTAGTGCCGGGCCTCTGCCTCTCGTTCTGGTTTGCTCCGTAGCTTTGAGGAGAGCTCCTGGGCTCCTCGTTCTCCAAGAGGGGAGCGTCTCCCCGGTACCCCGGCTTCTCCCGGGTGGCCGCCGTGTTTCAGGTGTGCTGTAGACAGCAACCGCCCCAGCCTCCTCGTCCGCCCGGGGTGCCTGCTGGTAGTAACAAGTACTCGGGGTAGAGTTAAGTACCTGATGGCGGCCCACTTAAGAGGTGAAATGTCTGCCTCATTGTAGTATCCTAACAAGAGACAAAAACCTTGCTCTTTTTTTAATTGTTGTTGTTATCCTTCAAAACAAGGGGATAACGATTCCTACCAATTCATGGAGCTTTACGAGGTAGTTGAGGTTACCGCTTTAGTGGTGTGCATGCTTGAATGGGTCATTTCCTAGCCTGTTTCAGTTCATGTTACATCATTTTTTTTAAAAACAACTTAAACTTTAAGCTACTTTTAAAATGCTGTACTGTAAACTGCACCGGTTCAGACGTTGAATAGCAGAGTAGTTCCGATAGTAGAGACTTGGAGGATTTTTGTTGTGTCATTTAACCAGACATGACAAAATAATATCCCTACTTCCAAATGTCTGCAAAACACACGAGTTTCTTGGATACAAGCTGCTGTGTGATTGGAAATGGTTATTTTAAAATAAT